>NC_088802.1:1449006-1476227 GCF_011386835.1 Chrysemys picta bellii | reverse complement strand
AGTCCCTGGCCTTCTTTCTCTGCTCCCCCCAAAGGTTGAAGTGGAACAGTCTGCAGTTTGCTTTCTTCCTGGGGCAGGTTGGAGTGGAACAATCCATGAGGTCCTTTTTTCCCCGGCTCCCCCCTGTGGGAGGGAGGAATGGGTTGGTCCACAGCGTCTGTTCTTCCTCCCAGCAGGAGGCTAGAGTGGATGGTCCATTATTTAATCCTCCTTCCCCCGTTAGGAAATTGGAATGGATCAGTCCATGGTTCAAGCTGGAATGGATCAGTCCATTGTTTAATCCTCCTTCCCCCCGTTAGGAAACTGGAATGGATCAGTCCATGGTTCAGACTGGAGTGGATCAGTCCATGTTGACAGGACTGGGGGGAGGTGATGGTGGGGGAGCGGGAGATACCAAGTGGCTAAACCGGGAGGGGGGTGTTGGAATGCTGGGTTAGTAGATCTGGTCCGTGGCCGCTCTGCCTGGTGGGCGTGGCTGGTGCTGGCTCCGCCCACTCGGCAAAGGCTCCGCCCCAGCTGGCTGGCGGGGGTGTCACTGTGGGGCAGGGGGCTCCGGGCCAGGGCTCAGCTCCCCCGACAGGCTGTCGAAGGCCTCGAGCATGGCCTGGCGCACGCGCTCCGTCAGCGCCGGCACCGCCTCCGGGCCCAGCCCCTGCGTGGGCATCGGCGCCAGCACCTGGATCAGACAGCGCCCTGTGGGGGAGGGGGACACGTGAGGGGGGCGGGAGCGGCCGAACCGCCCCGCCTCCGGCCTCCACAGCTCCCTTCTCCCCTGGCCCACCCCACACGGCCCCCTTCTCTAACCTCCAGCCCCGCACAGCCCCCTTCCCCCCTGACCCACCCCGCACGCCCCCCTTCTCTAACCTCCGGCCCCGCACAGCCCCCTTCCCCCCCTGACCCACCCCGCACGCCCCCCTTCTCTAACCTCCGGCCCCCCACAGCTCCCTTCCCCCACCTATGGCCCCCCACAGCTCCCTTCTTCCCCGACCCCTCTGCATGGCCCCCCTTTTCCCACCTACAGCGCCCCCAGCAACGCCCCCAAACATCCCCCTTCCCCTCCCCACCTACAGCCCCCCCATTCCCCGGACCTCCCACCTACAGCCCCACAACCCCCCCCCACACAGCCCCCTCCACCAGCCCCTCCCTGACCCCTGGGGTCGCTCACCCGTCGTGAATCTTCTCTCCTTCTTGCTGTAGAAATCGCGGTAGGAGGACATCACGATGGGGATCACGGGCACCTGCGGGGGGAGGGGGTATCAGAATCCTACCCTGTCGCTCCAAGCAGTGCCCTGTACCCCCATATCCGTCACGTCTCACACCCAGCGCCCGTGAGCTGCTGAGACCCGCTGGCCTGGGCAGCGTTGGGGTGCAGGGGGTTATGGGGGGTCACTGGGGCCGGCGAGTGGGGGAGCTGGAATCCGGGATTTGCAATTAATAAACCTCTGTTCTGCTGTCCCTCGACCAGGGGGTTTGCTCGGGGATCTCAGCTCCCATACAAAGGCTGGGCCGTGTCCTTCCCACAGCAAGGGGGGCGGGCAGGTAATGAACTCACGCTGCGCAGGCTCGGGGGGCAAGGCCGGGGCTGGGGGGAACTGGCCGGGGCCTGGCTCTGGGTGTGAATCGGGAGCGGCTGGAGCCGGGTGTGGGGCTCCCCGTGGGGATGAGTGATCACAGCACCCGGAGGGGTTTGCTGCAGGTCACTGGCTTGGCTCTGGGAGAGACGGCCCAGGCTGGGGAATGAAGGGGGCCCAGTGGTGCCACGGTCCCAGGCTGCACCCCGGGGACCCCATCACCTCTCCCCCCTCGAGTAACTCACTGCACCCCAGCCCAGAGCCAATATGGGGCTGAGAATCTCCCCAGTAGCCGCCTGCCATCAACCTGCTACCTGGGCCCGCGCGGCCGGGAGGGGGAGCCCGGGGGGGTGGGAACGGGAGGGGGTCGGGGGAACGTACCTGGGCCTGCACGGCCAGGTGGAAGGCCCCGCGTTTGAAGGGCAGCATGGAGCCGTTGTGGTTCCTGGTTCCTTCGGGGAACACCCAGACCCGGACCTGCCAGAGAGCGTGGGGTGAGAGCAGGGACCCACGCAGCACAACCCCCCCCCCCCCGAGTCCCCTCACATCCCCCCAGGAAGTCCCCCATACCTCCCACCTCCACACAGACACCCCCATGGAGCCCCCCCAAACACAGCCCCCCAGAGAGCCCCCCCAGACACCCTCACCCCAAACACACAGACACCCCCATGGAGCTGCCCCCACCCTCACCACATGCGCCTCCCCCCCGGCTGTGCACCCCCCGTTCTCCCCCCTACATTGTCGCGCAGCATGGTCTGCGCCGTCTCCGACATGACGCCGATGGCGTCGTCCGTTTTCTTGCGGTTGATGAAGATGATGCCGCCGAGCCAGCAGGCCAGCCCCACGGTGCCCATGTACATCAGCTCCTTCTTGGCTATGGGCACGCAGCGGTCGGGCAGCACCTCCATCATCCCTGTGGGGAGCAAGGGGTTAACGGGCTGGGGACCCCGCCCACCCCCCTCCACCAGCCCTGCGGGGAGTGAGGGGTTAATGGGCTGGGAGCCCCGCCCCCCACCAGCTGGCCCCGCCCCACTCTGCCCTCTGTTGGGCCCAGCAGGGACTGCGGTAGCCGGGTGCTCGCCCTCCAGAACCCCGCCCCCAGCCCCACCCAGCCTGGAGCCCCGCCCCCAGCCCCACCCAGCCTGGAGCCCCGCCCCCAGCCCGGAGCCCCGCCCCCAGCCCAAGCCCAAGCCCCGCCCGACGCCCCCAGCCCAGACCCCCACCTCTAGCCCCGCCCCAGCACCCCCAGCCCAAGCCCCGCCCCCAGCCCAGAGCCCCGCCCCCCAGCGGCGCACCCAGCAGGTCGAGGGAGCTCTGGTGGTTGGAGACGACGACGTAGGGCTCGGGCAGGTTGAAATGCTCCAGGCCGCGCACCTCGATGCGGATGCCGTACAGGTACTTCACGTGGTGCAGCATGAACCGGATGATCCTGGGGGGAGGGGAGCAGACACACGCTGGGGGGGCAGTGTGGGGGGTCCCCCAACAACCAGAGCCTGGGGATCAGCAACCCTCCCCCCCCGGCTACAGCCCTGCCCCCGCCGTATCCCACCCCCTGGCACCTTGACATGGCCCCCCCCCATCTCCTCCCCCAGCGGAGAGCCCCCCCGGCCCGCACTCACTTCATGTTCTCCACGCTGCGGCCCCGCAGGGCGCAGAGCGGGATGACTAGCACGGCGAGCATCAGGATCCAGCCGTTGTAGAAGGCCATCTTGCAGAAGTACCGGAAGGTGGCGTTGCACTCGTAGAGCAGGGGCACGGCCAGCAGGAGCAGGGCGAGCGCCCACTGGGCCAGCGACAGCTCCATGGCCCTGCGAGGACACGGCCCGTCACGCAGGCTGCCGGGCAGGGCCGGGCTAGCAGGGGCTGCGGGTCAGGAGTGAGGGGCACCGGCAGGGCTGGGGGCCCAGGGCTGGGCTAGCAGGGGCTGCGGGTCGGGAGTGAGGGGCACCGGCAGACCTGGGGGGGGCAGGGCCGGGCTAGCAGGGGCTGCGGGTCGGGAGTGAGGGGCACCGGCAGAGCAGGGGGGGGCAGGGCCGGGCTAGCAGGGGCTGCGGGTCGGGAGTGAGGGGCACCGGCAGAGCTGGGGGGGCAGGGCTGGGCTGGCAGGGGCTGCGGGTTGGGAGTGAGGGGCACCGGCAGAGCTGGGGGGGCAGGGCTGGGCTACCAGGGGCTGCAGGCGTGAGGGGTGCCAGCGCCTGGCGTGGCGTTGGGCAGGGAGTCCCACGCCGATTTTGCTGGCACAAGCCCGGCTTTCCCTGGCGAAAGGCCCCAAGCCCCCGCAGCCCCTGACACGCGCTGAGCGCCGGCCGAGGGGTGGAACGGCCCGTCTGGGCCTCTCCAGAGCTGCCAGAACCGAGCAGCAAAGGGACCGGGGGCTTTGCCAGGCCAAAGGGAAAGTCACCGGCGGGCAGAGCGCCGGGGGAGCGGCCGCAGCCAGAGAGAAACCAGAACCAGTCCAGCCACCTCAGCTGTAAAAATACAATAGACACACACACACACACACACACACACCGACACTGCCCCTGCCACGCACATCTACGCACAGGGGGTGTGTAACAACCGGGTGTATACAGGAGAGGGGAGTCACACGCCCAGCGGGTGTGTACACACCAGGCCGAACACAAGCACACAGGCTGTGTCCGCAGTGCACGTCTGTGTAGGCTGCGTGTAGACATGACAAAGTGGGAATTGTTTGCAGTGTTTTATGAAGCCGCAGGGTGCCTCAGTTTCCCCTACCCCATACACGGTGCCCAGCGGGTGGCAGCGCCCGGGCGGGGTGGAATGGACAGCACCAGCAGGGAACTGGCTCAAGCCGACCCAGAGCAAGACGGGGGCTGGAGAGACGGTGCCGCTGACCGGGGGTGTGGAGCCAGCAGGGCCAGGCCTGGGGACAAGCGAGTGGGGGCACACACACAGCTTGTCCGCAGTACACGTACACACCGTGTGTACAATTATACACACACAGAGCTTGTCCGCAGTACACATACGCACAGTGTGTACAATTATACACACACACAGCTTGTCCGCAGTACACGTACACACGGTGTGTACAATTATACACACACCCGGCTTGTCCACAGTACACGTACACACCGTGTGTACAATTATACACACACCCGGCTTGTCCGCAGTACACGTACACACGGTGTGTACAATTATACACACACACAGCTTGTCCGCAGTACACGTACACACCGTGTGTACAATTATACACACACACAGCTTGTCCACAGTACGCGTACACACTGTGCGTACAATTATACACACACCCGGCTTGTCCACAGTACGCGTACACACTGTGCGTACAATTATACACACACCCGGCTTGTCCACAGTACGCGTACACACTGTGCGTACAATTATACACACACACAGCTTGTCCGCAGTACACGTACACACCGTGTGTACAATTATACACACACACAGCTTGTCCGCAGTACACGTACACACCGTGTGTACAATTAAACACACACACAGCTTGTCCGTAGTACACGTACACACGGTGTGTACAATTATACACACACCCGGCTTGTCCGCAGTACACGTACACACAGTGTGTACAATTATACACACACACAGCTTGTCCGTAGTACACGTACACGCGGTGTGTACAATTATACACACACACAGCTTGTCCGCAGTACACATACACACCGTGTGTACAATTAAACACACACACAGCTTGTCCGCAGTACACGTACACACGGTGTGTACAATTATACACACACCCGGCTTGTCCGCAGTACACGTACACACCGTGTGTACAATTATACACACACACAGCTTGTCCGCAGTACACGTACACACTGTGCGTACAATTATACACACACCTGGCTTGTCTGCAGTATGCGGACACACCGTGTGTACAATTATACACACACACGGCTTATCTGCAGTATGCGGACACATGGTGTGTACAATCGTACATACACAGCTTGTCCGCAGTACACGTACACCTGGTGTGTACAATTCTACACACAGCTTATCTGCAGTACGCGTATACCTGGTGTGTACAATTCTACACATGGCTTATCTGCAGAATGCGGACACATGGTGTGTACAATCGTACATACACAGCTTGTCTGCAGTACGCGTCCCCATTTTCAAAAAGGGAGCCAGGCCGACTGTGTGGACTTTCGGGGCACTGGGGAGATTCTCGCCAGAGCCGCACTGAATCGCCTGCTCCCTCTTGCGGAGGACGCGCTGCCAGAACCCCAGCACAGCTTCAGACCATCCCGAGGCGCCGCTGACGTGACCTCCGCAGCCGGGCAGATCCGGGAGAAATGCCAGGAACACCCCCAGGAGCTGCATACGGCCTTTAGCGATCTGACCAACGCCGTCGACTCTGTCAACCACAAGGCTCTGTGGAAAAGCGTGGAAAAGTTTGGCTGCCCGAGCAAAGGTATCACCACGGTAAGACTCCTCCATGACCAGATGACTGCCTCCACCCTGAGCCCTGCGTCATCCGAACTGGCATGGAACAAGGCTTTTCTCCATTTTCTTAGCTAACCCAAGACCGTCTACCGCAGGGCATTGGCGACTGACGGCCACCTCTTCAGCCTTTCTCGTCTCCGGGCCAGAACGAATATCGGCAACAATACCCCAACTCCGGTATGCCGGTGATTGTGCTGTAGTTGTGCACTCAAAGAAGGAGATCTACAAACAGCCCGTAATTGCTTCTGACTCTGAACATCAGCAAAAGAAAAGCTCTCCACCAGCCAGTCCCTGGTCAAGCATCAGACCCAGCAAGGAAGATCTACGCTGACAAAGAGGAAGTGGAAAATGTAGAATTCTTTGCTATCTTGGCAGCCATCTCTCAGAGAGGGCAGAGGGAAATGTCGACACTCAGCACAGGCCGGGCGTTCAACGATCAGAACACACACGAGACTTCTCATGCACAAAGCGGTGGTAACCCCAACGCTCCTCTCCGGCTGTGAGACGTGGGCAACTGGCAGAAAACACCAGCACCAGCACTTCCTTCGGAAGATCCTCCACGTAACGTGGGAGGCTCGTCACACTAATGTCAGTGTCCTCACAGAGGCCAACATCGTCAGTGATTATCCCGCCCCAGCTGAGGCGGAGCGGACCCCGCGTGCGCATGCCTGACGTGCACTTACCAAAACAACGGCGGTATGCCCAGCTCACCGAAGGAGAAAGGACACGGGGAGGCCAAAAGAAACGCTTCAAAGAGACCTGCAAGATCAACACCAAGAGATGTGGCATCAGCACCACATACTGGGAGACAGCAGCCCAGGAGAGGGGTAACTGGCCAAGACTTGTCACAGAGGGAATGTCCACTGTTGAGGAAAATCGCCATGCCCTGGTCGCAGAAAAACGCCAGCCAAGAAAGGAAACACAACGGTCACGCGGCAATCGCGGGCCAGCCCTTGCTTCCAACACCACCCGCAACGTCTGCCACGGATCGGACTCCTCAGTCACCACAGGACCCATGAAAACTAAAACCTGGGAAAGATCATCCTCGCAGGATCGCTGATGAGGACGCGTACACACGGTGTGTACAAATGTACACGCGCACGGCTTGTCCGGAGTACACGCACACACGGTGTGTACAAATGTACACGCGCACGGCTTGTCCGCAGTAAGCGTACACACCGTGTGTACAATTGTACACGCGCACGGCTTGTCCGGAGTACGCGCACACACCGTGTGTACAATTGTACGCGCGCACAGCTTGTCCGGAGTACGCGCACACACCGTGTGTACAATTGTACACGCGCACAGCTTGTCCGGAGTACGCGCACACACCGTGTGTACAATTATACACACACTGAGCTTATCTGCAGTACGCGTACACACGGTGTATGTAATATCGACACCCCCGGACTGCACCTGCGCTGTATGCATGTGCACGGGGGGCGTGCCCTAGAACGCAGATTGCACACCCAGGGCGTGGCTGCAGTGTCCATGCTCACCCGGTGTGCCGATAACCATAGAATACCAGGGTTGGAAGGGACCTCAGGAAGTATCTAGTCCAACCCTCTGCTCAAAGCAGGACCAACCCCAACTAAATCATCCCAGCCAGGGCTTTGTCAAGCCGGGCCTTAAAAACCTCCAAGGAAGCTGATTCCACCACCTCCCTAGTAACCCATTCCAGTGCTTCACCACCCTCCTAGTGAAATAGTGTTTCCTAATATCCAACCTAGACCTCCCCCACTGCAACTTGAGACCATTGCTCCTTGTTCTGTCATCTGCCACCACTGAGAACAGCCGAGCTCCATCCTCTTTGGAACCCCCCTTCAGGTAGTTGAAAGCAGCTATCAAATCCCCCCTCATTCTTCTCTTCTGCAGACTAAACAATCCCAGTTCCCTCGGCCTCTCCTCATAAATCATGCGCTCCAGCCCCCTAATCATTTTTGTTGCCCTCCGCTGGACTCTTTCCAATTTTTCCACATCCTTCTTGTAGTGTGGGGCCCAAAACTGGACACAATACTCCAGATGAGGCCTCACCAATGTCGACTAGAGGGGAACGATCACGTCCCAAGATCTGCTGGCAATGCCCCTACTTATACAGCCCAAAATGCCGTTAGCCTTCTTGGCAACAAGGGCACACTGTTGACTCATATCCAGCTTCTCGTCCACTGTAACCCCTAGATCCTTTTCTGCGGAACTGCTGCCTAGCCACTCGGTCCCTAGTCTGTAACAGTGAATGGGATTCTTCCGTCCTAAGTGCAGGACTCTACACTTGCCCTTGTTGAACCTCATCAGATTTCATTTGGCCCAATCCTCCAATTTGTCTAGGTCCCTCTGTATCCTATCCCTACCCTTCAGCGTATCTACCACTCCTCCTAGTTTAGTGTCATCTGCAAACTTGCTGAGAGTGCAGTCCACACCATCCTCCAGATCATTAATGAAGATACTGAACAAAACCAGCCCAGGACCGACCCTTGGGGCACTCCGCTTGATACGGGCTGCCAACTAGACATGGAGCAGTTGATCACTACCCATTTATCCCGACGATCTAACCAGTTTTCTATCCACCTTATAGTCCATTCATCCAGCCCATACCTCTTTAACTTGCCGGCAAGAATACTGTGGGAGACCGTATCAAAAGCTTTGCTAAAGTCAAGGAATAACACATCCACTGCTTTTCCCTCATCCACAGAGCCAGTTATCTCATCAGAGAAGGCAATTAGGTTAGTCAGGCACGACTTCCCCTTGGTGAATCCATGCTGACTGTTCCTGATCACTTTCCTCTCCTCTAAGTGCCTCAGAATTGATTCCTTCTGGACCTGCTCCATGACTTTTCCAGGGACTGAGGTGAGGCTGACTGGCCTGTAGTTCCCCGGATCCTCCTTCTTCCCTTTTTTCAAGATGGGCACTACATTAGCCTTTTTCCAGTCATCTGGGACCTCCCCCGATCGCCATGAGTTTTCAAAGATAATGGCTAATGGCTCTGCAATCTCATCCGCCAACTCCTTTAGCACCCTCGGATGCAGCGCATCCGGCCCCATGGACTTGTGCTCGTCCAGGTTTTCTAAATAGTCCCGAACCACTTCTTTCTCCACAGAGGGCTGGTCACCTCCTCCCCATGCTGTGCTGCCCAGTGCAGCAGTGTGGGAGCTGACCTTGTTCGTGAAGACAGAGGCAAAAAAATCATTGAGTACATTAGCTTTTTCCACATCCTCGGTCACTAGGTTGCCTCCCTCATTCAGTAAGGGGCCCACACTTTCCTTGATTTTCTTCTTGTTGCTAACATACCTGAAGAAACCCTTCTTGTTACTCTTAACATCTCTTGCTAGCTGCAACTCCAAGCGTGCTTTGGCCTTCCTGATTTCACTCCTGCACGCCTGAGCAATATTTTTATACTCCTCCCTGGTCATTTGTCCAATCTTCCACTTCTTGTAAGCTTCTTTTTTGCGTTTAAGATCAGCAAGGATTTCACTGTGAAGCCAAGCTGGTCACCTGCCATATTTACTGTTCTTTCTACACATCGGGATGGTTTGTTCCTGCAACCTCAATAAGGATTCTTTAAAATACATTTAAAATAATGCCGGGAATGTCACCCCGCAGCCGATCAGTCCGTCGGAGCGCGTCCCTTTACAGCGCACTCACGGGCGGGATGTTCACAAGCGTCTCTCGCACGCTGGATCTGCACACGCCATGCGTCTCTGCTACGGAGGCCCAGTGCAGCTCTAAATGCACTGTAAATTCCCATGCACGCAGCGCGTAAGAGGGAGCCGGTGCCATCGACACAGGCTGTGCCCAGCGGCCTGGAACCCCCCTGGGGCACCCCAGGGACCCTTCTCCAGCCCCATCGCTCTCTCCCCACTAGGACCCTCCACGAGCCATGGCCCCAGTGATGTCCCTGTGCCCGATGCCGTGCCCTGGCCTGCGCCCGCTGGCAGGGCAGGGCAGGCCAGGCAGACGGCGGGGGTTCCCGGGGCCGGACGTGCAGTCAGTGCCCCCCTCACAGCACCCCCAGAGTTCCCAGACACGGAGGCTGCCCTGGAATCTGGCTCTGTTCGGGTCAGCGCTCATGTCCTGCTCACCCTTCGCTCGGACCCCCGGAGCACCACGGTGTGTGTGTGGGGGGGGAAACTACGCCTGGCTTTAACACTCGCTGTCAACCGGAGCTGAGAGCCTGTATGTCCCCCCGTCCCACCACAACCTCCTGCTGTGTACAACACACCCACGGGGCGTGCAACACACGGTCAGAATACAGACACACCCCACACCTGTACCTAACACACAGAGCATGGATCACACCCACAGGGTGTGCAACACACAGTCAGAGTACAGACACATCGCACTCCTGTACCTAACACACACAGCGTGGATCACACCACGGGGCGTGTAACACACAGTCAGGATACAGACACACCGCACTCCTGTACCTAACACACACAGCATGGATCACACTCACGGGGCATGTAACACACTGTCGGAGTACAGACACACCTCACACCTCTACCTAACACACAGAGTGTGGCTCACACCCCGCCAGGCGCACACCTGCAGGGTATGTAACACATTGTCTATACACATGGTATATATAATATGTTGACACTCTCTCACACGCATGTCACACACACACACAAATATACAGAGTATGTCATATTGTGTCCGTACACACACCGGGTAGGTAATATACTGGTGCTAAACGTACCCCTTCCCCCCCACACACACACACGGTATAAATGTATACACAAACACGCAGGGTATATAATATTGTCTACATACTCACACACAGGTTTTGCATATAACACACTATCTATACAGCTGTCTGCACGGCATGCGATATACACCCTGTGTGCATATCTAGGGTCAGCACAACACACTGCCATAAACACGCCCAGAGGATATACAATATACTGTCTCTACACACGCAGGGTAGGCATAGAATATCCTGTCTATACACACATACACACACTGTAAAATACCACTGTGTGTGAGTGTAACAGAAGCACACACACTGAACAGCCATACGCTCTCAGTACTTGCCCAAACGCAGGGTGTGTATACAACAGACAGAGACCGTACACAACCCCCCCACACACACACACACACACACAACCACGCCCTATACACACCTCTCGCCCAGGCACACCAAGTTGTTTGGCTGGGAATTTCCTACGGTTTTTCTAACCCCAGCGGGGTGACATCAAGGGCGCGGCCCAGCTGGAAACACCCGCTCAGAGCGGAGAACAAGCGAGCAGAGAGGGATGGGGAATTTCCTCGCCTGGGGCTGGAAGAAACCTGACGCTGGCGGAGAAGGTGACCAGGCGGGGATGGAGATGGGGGGTAAGTGAGGGGAGCTCCAGGGAATGGCGCGAGCAGCTCGCACCGGAAAAGTCTGGCTGGCCACATGGTCCAAATACACAGGACTCCAAATTCCTGAGATGGGGGCTGCCGGCCATGCGGGCGTCTCATCCGCGCGTGGGCCTCTGTCGGGCGCACTGCCAAGCCGCGCCCACGGCCCGCACGGCCAGAAACTTTGGGACGGGAAAGCGAGAGGTGCCTCCCGCAAGCCCATGACTCCCGGAGCTGGGGGTTCAAGGGAGTTGAGCCCGCTGCCCCCCGCTAGTCCAGAGACAGGGAGGCCGGCAGCCCACGCTGTGAGCACGGATGGGAACCGCACGGGACCACGCGGGGGGCCGGGAGAGAAACAAAGCAAAGCAGCCCCCCGGGCCGGGCAGCACCATCGTGCCAGTCCCTGGCAGTGCCTCCGTGAGACGGGCAATGCCCCAGCCGGGCCTTGGGGGCACGTCGCTGCCCGGCACACAGCCCCCGCTCGGGGATAAATACCCCCTCCCCCCCCGGCGCGCTGGGGAGACACACACCCAGCCTGTCTGGTACAACACGGTGTGTCCATCGCACAGACTGTACCACAACCCGCCGAGGCCCACGGGGCAGTGCAGCTGTCACACACACACACACACACACACACAGTGTGCCCAGCCCGGACACAGCCCCTATCCCGCACCCGGGCAATGAGCTCGGAGCCCTCAGCCCCCCAGGACACCGGGGGGGGGGGGAGGGCTGGGCTCTGTGCCACAGGCCCCCAATCGCGGAGTGGGGGAGGGGGCAGGAGCTGACTCAGGAAGGGGAAGAGATAAAAGGAGGCAGGCGGGGGGGGGGGGAGCGAGGGGGGATGGGGTGACAGACAGTGACCCCCCCTCACAGTCCCAGCCCCTCCGCCCCCAGGGACATGTCCAGCTGGGGGGACCCCCGAACTCCCCCCCCCCACACAGCCGCCTCCCACAGCCCGCCCGGCCTCGGCCCCCCAACCCCCCCTCTGCCCCCAATCTCCCCCCCCAGCCACCACCCTCCCGGCCTCTGCCCCCCAATTCCCCCCGCCCGGCCTCTGCCCCCCAATTCCCCCTGCCCGGCCTCTGCCCCCCAATCCTCCCCCACAGCCCCACCTCCCGGCTCTGCCACCCCAATTCCCCCTGCCCGGCCTCTGCCCCCCAATCCCTCCCCCCCACAGCCCCACCTCCCGGCCTCTGCCCCCCCAACCCCACAATCCTCGCTCCCCCGCCCTCCAACCCCCAGCCCCACAATCCCCCCAACTCCCCCGCCCGGGCTCCCCCGGCACCTGGGGCTGGTGGGGTCGGGCGGCGCCGCGCCCCGCGCCGGGCTCTACCCCCCGCGCCCCCGGGATCGGGGTCGGGATCGGGGCCGGGCCATGGCGCCTGGTGCTGATGCTGCGGGCGAGGGAGATGCTCCGGCTCCGGCTCCGGCTGCTGCGGCGCCTCCCCCCGCGCCTGGGGGGGCCCGGCAGGAAGTGGGCGGGGCGGGGTGACGGCTGCGCCGGCAGCCAATCAGCCCCGCGCCTGCCCTGCTCCGCCCCCGCCCCCCTTGTTGCCCCCCGCCTCTCCTCCGCCCCCAACCCCCCTTGTATCTCCCATCCCATCCCCCCTCCCCTTCTGTCCCCCTCCCCCCTTGTGCCCCCCGCCCCTCCCCTCCTTCCTCCAGCCCCCCCTTGTATCTCCCATCCCATCCCCCCTCCCCGTCTGTCCTCCCTCCCCTCCTTCCTCCAGCCCCCCCGCCCCTCCTCCGCCCCCAGCCCCCCTTGTATCTCCCAACCCATCCCCCCTCCCCTTCTGTCCCCCTCCCCCCTTGTGCCCCCCGCCCCTCCCCTCCTTCCTCCAGCCCCCTTGTATCTCCCATCCCATCCCCCCTCTCCTTCTATCCCCCTCCCCCTCCTCCGCCCCCAGCCCCCCTTCTATCCCCATCCCCTCTCCCGCCCCCCTTATGTCCCCCCTCCATCTCCCCACCCTCTATCCCAGTCCTCTCTTCTAGCCCCCGCCTCTCTATCCCTCCCTGCTCTCCCTCCTCCATCCCCTCCCTCCTATCCCCCAGCCAGCCAGCCCCCTCCCCTCTTCTATCCTCCCACCCTGTCCCTCCAGCCCCCAGTCCTTCCCCGCTCTGTCCCTCCTCCGGCCCTCATCCCCATCCCCATCCCTCCATCTACCCCCCACCCTCTCTCCCGCATCCCTCCTCTACCCCCCTGTCCCGATCTGTCCCTCCTCCGGCCCCCATCCCCACCCTCTCTCCCCCATCCCTCCTCTACCCCCCTGTCCCGATCTGTCCCTCCTCCGGCCCCCATCCCCCATCCCTCCATCTACCCCCCCACCCTCTCTCCGCATCCCTCCTCTATCCCCCTGTCCCGATCTGTCCCTCCTCTGGCCCCATCCCCATCCTCTCTCCCCCATCCCTCCTCTACCCCCCTCTCCCAATCTGTCCCTCCTCCGGCCCCCATCCCCATCCCCTCTCCCCCATCCCTCCTCTACCCCCCTCTCCCAATCTGTCCTCTCCTCCGGCCCCCATCCCCATCCCCTCTCCCCCATCCCTCCTCTACCCCCCTCTCCCAATCTGTCCATCCCTCCCCCGCCCCCCCCCCCCCCCCCCCCGCTGCCCGGCCCACTCTGGCGCGGCTTCTGGCCATCAGGACCTAGGGCCGGCCAGACTGGGCCAGGACAGCGGGCCACCCACCTTGCGTCCCGTCTCTGGCAGCACCGGCACCAGACGCCTCCGAGGGGATGAACAGAGCAGGGCTCCCCGTCCCATCAGCCAGTCCAGCGCCGGGCACTCAGGCATTGGGGGCACCCGGGGCTGCGTCTCCGCCTATCTCAGATCCGTCTCCAGCCCTTCGCCTGCCTCCTGCGGGCACCGCGGCTTTCGCTGGCCGTGGTGCTTCCCCTCGCCCTTGGTCCGCTGCTTCCCTTCCCTCCTCCATCCGCCTTCGTGTCCTGCTCTTCCAGCCCTTCCTCCTCTCTGTCCTCCTGCCTTCCCCCTTCCTTCTTCCCTCCCTTCTCTGTTTGCCAGCAGCTGGGAATGGGTGATGGGATGGATCACTCGATGATTCCCTGTTCTGTTCATTCCCTCTGGGGCACGCGGCATTGGCCACTGTGAGAGACAGGACCAGGGCCGGCTCCAGGCACCAGCTTACCAAGCAGGTGCTTGGGGCGGCCACTTCGGAGAGGGGCGGCACGTCCAGCTGTTCGGCGGCAATTCGGCGGTCGGTCCCTCACCCCTGCTCGGAGCGAAGGACCTCCCGCCCCAATTGCCGCCGCAGATCGCGATCGCGGCTTTCTTTTGGTTGGTTGGGTTTTTTTGTTTGACTGCTTGGGGCGGCCAAAACCCTGGAGCCAGCCCCGGACAGGACACTGGGCTAGATGGACCTTTGCTCTGACCCAGTATGGCCGTTCTTATGTTCTCTCTTCCATGTGTCCACGTGTTCCTTCCTTTGCCTTCTCTATTCGCTCGGGCTGGCTCCCACCTCCGCCCGGTCTCTGTCCTTCGGGTCCAGTCTGTATCCTCGCCTGGCCTCTCTCCTCCACCCCGTCTCTCTCCTCCGCCCGGTCTCTGTCCTTTGGGTCCAGTCTGTATCCTCGCCCAGCCTCTCTCCTCCACCCCGTCTCTGTCCTCCGCCCGGTCTCTGTCCTTCGGGTCCAGTCTGTATCCTCGCCCGGCCTCTCTCCTCCACCCCGTCTCTCTCCTCCGCCCGGTCTCTGTCCTTCCTGTCCAGTCTGTATCCTCGCCCGGCCTCTCTCCTCCACCCCGTCTCTCTCCTCCGCCCGGTCTCTGTCCTTCCTGTCCAGTCTGTATCCTCGCCTGGCCTCTCTCCTCCGCCCGGTCTCTGTCCTTCGGGTCCAGTCTGTATCCTCGCCCGGCCTCTCTCCTCCTCCCGGCCTCTGTCCTTCCTGTCCAGGTTGTATTCTCCACCCCCGTCTCTCTCCTCCGCCCGGTCTCTGTCCTTCCTGTCCAGGCTGTATCCTCGCCTGGCCTCTCTCCTCCGGCCCGGTCTCTGTCCTTTGGGTCCAGTCCGTATCCTCGCCCGGCCCTCTCTCCTCCACCCCGTCTCTGTCCTCCGCCCGGTCTCTGTCCTTCGGGTACAGTCCGTATCCTCGCCCGGCCCACTCTCTCCTCCCCCGGCCTCTGTCCTTCCTGTCCAGGTTGTATTCTCCACCCCATCTCTCTCCTCCACCTCATCTCTCTCCTCCGCCCGGCCTCTGTCCTTCGTTCCTTCTCTCTCCTCTGTCACCTCTGTCTCTTTCGTTCTCTCCCCCTGGCCGGCCGGGGGCCCCAGGCAGACGGAGGGGGCTGAGGTTGCTGGAGGATCGGGGGGCCGGGGTTTACTCCGACGGGCTGGGGCGCAATAGGCGGAGTGACCGGTTACTATAATGGTGTTGGCCTGGTTGCTGGTAACCATGGCAATAGGGTTGGGTTGATGGGCATGGGGCTGGCAGTTGTCACGGTAACGTGACAGGGTTAGCGACGACTGAGGTGACATGGTGAGGTTGGCGGTTGCCATGGCAGGGTGGGTGGTTGCTATGGTGACATGGAGGGGATGACCGGTTGCCATGTTGGAATTGGTGGTTGCCATAGTGACATGGCCAGGTCCAGGGTTGCCACAATGACATGGCGGGGAGGGTGTGGTTGCCATGGTTGCACAGCGGCCATTTTACCCAGGCCACTCTGGCCATTGAGGGGCTCAGGCTTCGCCCTGGGCACTAGGCCCCAAACCGGAAGTGTCTCCACTCAATCAGGGCCTCCCACACCAGGCACCCCTCCCGCTCTGCCACCAAAACCCTCCTCCAATCACTTCTGGGTCCCTGAGCCAATTGGACGGTGATTGATCAACGGGATGTCGATCAATCTCTGTCTCGCCACATTACACTGCCGCAGCCAATTAGTCTGCTGGATGTTAGAGTGACAGAAGCAGTGACCAATAAAAATCCGTCTGGTCGCAGAGAAAACCCGGCCCCAGGTCGCTGATGGGCATCGGATCGGTGCTGTCAATCAAGATTTTCTCCCCGCCAAGAGCCAATACCCGCCTCTTTCCCCATCAGCCAATAAAATAAAGCTGAGGCTTGATAGACGGGGTAGAAGCCAATAGGAATAGCCTGTGTCACCGCCACTAGGAAGAGGTTTCTAAACAGCATTACCCAATAGGAGATAGGCAGATTTTGATTGACAGCCAGAAGAGCCAATAGAAATGTTAGATGCCGTAAGGCAGGTTTTACTGAGCAGCAGCCAATGGACTCCCTCGCTAAATGTGATTGACAGCGGTGGTGTCCATTGAGCGAGCGGGAGCGTTGATTGGCCGTCGGGGTGGCCAATGGATTATCTAGGGGAAGGAGGAGGCGTCCAGGGGGGGCGGGGAAGATGGCGGCAGGAACGGGCCCGGGGGTCCCGGACGGGGGCCCCGAGGTGCCAAACCGCGACCGCGGCGCCTTCGAATGTAACATCTGCCTGGAGCCGGCCCGGGAGGCGTGTGATCGGGCTCTGCGGGCACCTGTACTGGTGAGGGGGCGGGTGTACGCGAGGGGGCGGGGTGTGTCGGGTGGGGGCGGATGTGTCGGTGGGGGCGGGGCGGGGCAGGGCGAAGGGGGCGTGTCGGGGCGGGGCCGGGTGAAGGGGGAGGGGCGTGGGGGGGAGGGTGAAGGGGGGCATGTCGGGGGGGTTGGGGATGGATGTGTTGGGGGAGGGCAAGGGGGAAGGGGGAGGGGGCGTGTGGGGGAGGGGTAGGGTGAAGGGGGGTATGTCGGGGGGGTTGGGGATGGATGTGGGGGGCGGGGCAGGGTGAAGGGGGGCAGGGGTGAAGGGGGGGTTGGGGATGGATGTGGGGGGCGGGGCAGGGTGAAGGGGGGCAGGGGGTGAAGGGGGGGTTGGGGATGGATGTGTTGTGGGGCGGGGCAGGGTGAAGGGGGAGGGGCGTGTGGGGGTGGGGCAGGGTGAAGGGGGTGAAGGGGGGGTTGGGGATGGATGTGGGCGGGGCAGGGTGAAGGGGGCATGGGAAGTGAAGGGGGTTTGAGGATGGATGTGCGGGGGCGGGGCAGGCTGGTGGGGGGCAGGGAAGTGAAGGGGGGGTTGGGGATGGCTGTGTTGTGGGGCAGGGCAGGGTGAAGGGGGAGGGGCGTGTGGGGGTGGGGGCAGGGTGAAGGGGGGCGTGCTGGGGCGTCTCGGGGGCGGGAGGTGAAGGGGGTTTTGGGGATGGATGTGTTGGGGGGCAGGGCAGGGTGAAGGGGGGTTGGGGATGGATGTGTTGGGGGGCAGGGCAGGGTGAAGGGGGGTTGGGGATGGATGTGGGGGGGTGGGACAGGGTGAAGGGGGGGCGTGTTGGGGCGGGGGAGTGAAGGGGGGTTGGGGATGGATGTGGGGGGCGGGGCAGGGTGAAGGGGGCAGGCGGTGAAGGGCGGGTGGGGATGGATGTGGGGCGGGCAGGGTGAAGGGGGCAGGGAAGTGAAGGGGGGTTGGGGATGGATGTGTTGGGGGTGGGGCAGGCTCGTGGGGGGCAGGGAAGTGAAGGGGGGTTGGGGATGGATGTGTTGGGGGTGGGGCAGGCTGGTGGGGGGCAGGGAAGTGAAGGGGGGTTAGGGATGGATGTGGGGGGCGGGGCAGGGTGAAGGGGCAGGGAGTGAAGGGGGGGTTGGGGATGGATGTGGGGCGGGGCAGGCTGGTGGGGGGCAGGGAAGTGAAGGGGGGTTGGGGGATGGATGTGTGGGGCGGGGCAGGGTGAAGGGGGTGCGGGGGCGCGAAGAGGAGGTTGGGAACGGATGTATGGGGGGCAGGACCATGTAATTCCTTCTCTCTCTCCCCCCCCCAGCTGGCCCTGCCTGCACCAGGTGAGTCCCAAGCAGGGGGTGGAGGTTCCTCCCCTCCCCTCCCATAATGCTTCAGTGCCCCCTGCCCGTGGCCCCCAACAGCCCCCCTGCCCGTGATTTTCAGGCCCCCCTCTGCAGGGTGACTCCCTTGGGCCCCCATAAGCCTGTGTCTGCCCCCGAAACTCCGTTGGGGGGGGGGAAGCAGAGGCAGTGGGGGGCTGCTGCTAACCTCCCCTCCCACCCCCACACAGTGGCTGGAGACCCGCCCCGAGCGCCAGGAGTGGCCCGGTCTGCAAAGCCGGCATCAGCCGCGACCAGGTCATCCCACTCTACGGCCGGGGCAGCGCCGGCCAGCAGGACCCCCAGGTGCGGGGCGAGGGGGGGGGGGGGCGGCAGGACCCCAGGTTGCGGGGCGAGGGGGGGCAGGACCCCAAGTGGCAGGGTGAGGGGGTGGGGGCGGCAGGACCCAGGACCTGGGGGGTTGCAGGATGTGGATAGGAGAGGTGGGGATGAGGGAGGGTGGCAGAACCCAGATATTGGGGAGGGGGGGAGGGACAGGAGGGGATGGATGAGAAGCATCAGGGGAGATGGGAAGCAGGGAGGGGGGTGTTGTTCTGACCCCATCCCCCACGCTGTCTCTGCCCTCCCCAGATTGAAGACCCCCCCTCGGCCGCGGGGGCAGCGCCCAGAGCCGGAGAGCCGTGGGGTGAGTGCAAGGCAACAGCCTCCCTTCCCCCCCGGTGCTAACGCCCCCCCGTGCTAACGCCCCCTCTCTCCACAGGGCCTGCCTCCGCCCTACCACGACGCCGGCTTCCACATGGCCTTTGGCATCGGAGCCTTCCCCTTCGGGGTCTTCACCACCGTGCTGCGGGGGCCCGAGGCCAGAGTAGGTACGGACCCCCCTGCTGCTACCCACAGATCCCCCACAGAGCCCCCTGCTGCTACCCCAGCCTCCAGATCTCCCTGCTGCTACCCACAGATCCCCTACCCCCACTGCTCCTCCCCCAGCTCCCCACCACACGCTGCCCATTCCAACTCTCCTGCTATCCCAACCCCCCACAACTTTCCACTGCTCCCTGTGCTCCCCCACCCCCTCCCATTCCATTGCAACCCCATGCTGGACCCAGCCCACTGCTTGGCATGGGGGGGGGGGGCTGGGCTGGATTTCCCCGGCTCCCCTTCCACTTACCTCTCTCTACCCCCAGATGAAGCCGGCGCCCCCCGTCCCTCGGGCTGGCAGGATTCGCTCTTCCTCTTCCTGGCCATCTTCTTCTTCTTCTGGCTCCTCAGCGTCTGACCCCAGGGGGCCCAGCCCCCCAACACGGCCCCAGGACACTGCTGGACTCGACCTGCCCCGCCCCCAACACGGGCCCGGGACACTGCCGGACTCACGCCCTGCCCCGGCCCACACGGACGAGGAGGGGGGTCTCCCCGCCCCCTGTGCGGGCTGAGAACAGGGGACTGATGGCGGGTTTGGGGGTGATGTGGGCCCCCAAGGGGCTGGGCTGACCCCCACTTACACTACACAATATAAATGTCTGTGGCACCCCCTGCAGGCAGGCCCAGGAACTGCAGCTGGACAGAAGCGCAGCCGGGGGGTGCCCCGTGCTAGTGGGGGTGGTTTGGGGGCAGCAGGAGCCGGGGGGGCTCTCTGGCTATTGGTATAATGGTGGTTGAATGGAGGTGAAGAGCAGCTGGGAATGGAGGGTGGGGGGCAGGGGGGATTTGGGGTTCACAGTGTACGTTCCCAGCACTGATTAAAACACCAGTGATTCTTCAGCCCCCTGCGAAGAGTGTGGGGGGAGGGAACTAAGGGGTCTGGGGGGCTCGGCCCCAGCGCCCGAGAAACCAGAACTGTGACCTGTCAGACGTGGGCCTGAGGTAGACGGGGCTGGAGGCAGGGCGAGGAGGGAAAGCGGGGGCTGGAGGGAGGAGACAGGAAGGAAGGAGTCAGGGGAAAGTGGGGGGCAGGGGAAAGCAGGCAGGAAGGCGGGGGCTGAGAGGTTCTGTGACCGGCCCAGAGGACCCCTGGCAGCTCCCCCGGGAATCGCAGCCCTGGCCCCTGGGGCGAAAGGCCATGAGCGGCTGGTGAGCGCCAGCAATGCCGGCGACAGGGGGACGTGTCACCGTCTGGGGAGCACCACGGGGGAGGTGGAGAAAAGGGAACAGCAGGGGCTGTGGGTCAGGAGTGAGGGGCACGGCAGGGCTGGGCTAACAGGGGGCTGTGGTCAGAGTGAGGGGCATGGGCAGAGTGGGGGGCAGGACTGGGGCGGAGTTGTGGGGGGAGACATGGCTGGGCCCGTTGGAGAGTCAGGCACCTCGGGGGGGGGCAGGTGCAGTTCCCCTCACCCGTGTCCCCCTAGCCAGCTCTCCCCCAGCTATGCCGGGGCAAGCCTGAGATATGGGGGGGCAGAGCCCATCCCGCCTGCTTCTGGGGAGGGGAACAGGGCAAACAGCTGGAGACAGATGGGGGGGATTCACACTGCTCCCCCAAGCAGCACCTGCAGCTGCTGCCCAAGGTGGGGGGCTGGTACTGAGAGCAGATGTCGCCCCTTTGGGCAGCCTTGGTTTTGGGGTTCAGGTTGGGGAACTGATTTGGAGAGACAGCAAGTTTCAGGGAACACACACACACCCCTGAAATCCATGGACCTGAAATAATCAGCAAGTGGAAAAAATATATTTTATTATATAGGCAAAAAAGTCTGTACAACAGCAAAGGGGGGGCAGAACCCCAGGGGGGACCCCAAACCAACACAGATGGCCTGTGCTGCACCCCCTCCCCCCACTAATTCATTTGAGGCCTAGTTCCCCTCAGAAGCCTGCTCTTGAGCAAGGCTCATCTCTCCTAGGTTGGACCCACAGCCCCACACTAGGGTCACAGGGTGCAGGGAGGCCCCCATGTTGCTCCTGGGCTCCCCCCCATGCAACCACCTGCGTGTCCCCCCATTCCAGTCTCCCTAAAGTAGCCAAGGAGCCAGCATTGATGGAAGAGACAAAAGGGCTGCCCTCAGCCAAGCAAAACAGGAGGTGGGGGAGGACAGACCCCCCCCCACCTTATTAACTGATAGAAGAGGGGGCAGGGTCCCACACACACAGCTGGGGAAGGGAGGCCCCATTTCTGAGGGAGAGAAACAGGGAAATGGCCCCATGAAGGGGAAGGGGATGGAGGTTCTAGGGTTGCGGGGGGGGGGGAAATCAGGGAAGATCCGAGGGGAAGGAGAGGGGTGATGGATCACGGGGGGCGGGAAATCAGCGTGATGATAAATCCAAGGGGTCTGAGGTGACAGGGTTCAGGGTAGGGGTGGTGATCGAAGTGATGGGGCAGCATGTGTGGGGATTGGGGTAATGGGGGTTCAGGGTGAGGGACTGGGGTGATGGGAGGTTTGAGGCGGGAAGCAGCCGGGGGGGGGGGGGGGTTACATTCCAACCAGCTGCTCCCCAAGAAAACCCAAACAAAACAAACAGTCCAAACCAAAGGGTAACTCCTGGGGGAGATGCCCAGGGACCCCCCCGTGACACCCCCCACCCCAAGAGCCATGGGGGGGGACACCCAGAAAAACAACAAAAAGTTAAGAAACATATGACAAAAAAAGAGTTTTTTCCATTCTAAACATTCCCCCCGACACACACTTGCACTGGGGGAGTCACGTCAGGTGTGACGAGCCCCCCACCCACTGAACTCCCCCCACAGCCCCCATCCAGTCCCGCCCACTTACCCAGGACCCCAGTAACCCCCTCCTCCACTCCAGCCCCCCCTCCCTCAACTAACCCCCTCTCCAACCTCCCTCCCCCGGCAGACACACGCCATAGTTGCAGACAATAAAAGAAATTAACCTTGACAGTGGCGGGGGAAGGGGGGAATGGGGCCCAGCGCCCCCCATGTCATGGGGGGGCTGGGGGTCAGAGGTAGAAGGTTCCATGGTCTCTGGCTCGGAGTCCGAGTCTCTCTTGGTGTCGCGTTGAGGTAAATGAAGTAAGGGGCCCGCGGCGCCGGGCGAAACGCAGTCCTCTTCCCGCGCCGGCCTGGCCGCTCCTCGGGAATTCGTCCCGGCACTCCCGTCTGGCTCGCGCGGGCCGGCCCTGCGCCCCCCGCCGGCTTTCAATGGCTAGAGCTCGACTGGTCAGTCTCCCGCCATGTTCGCTGCTCCTCTTCTCCCGCCGGCGCCCCCCGCCTCCTCCTTACGGCCCCTCCCCATCACATCTTTCCTCCCCCCGCCCCTCTCTCCACACACCCCCCCGTTTCCCGCGGCTGGGCAGGGCGCTGGGGCTCTGCTCCCGCAAACATCCTGTCCTGGAGCCCCACGTGCTCAGCGCCCCGGGGGCACAAATGGGAGCAGGGGGCAGCCAGTCGGGGGGGGGGGGTAGCGAGAGACGGCTGGACACGGGGCCGAGCGCGGCGGAAACGGCCGTGCGAGGGAGCTGAGAAAACGGGGAGAACCCGGGCAAAACGGCGAGGCCGGCGCACGGGGACGAGAAGGAAACGCCCTGAAGAGTGAGAAATCCGGGGGGGGGGGGGAAGCCGGGGGGGTCTTGGCCCCACATGGGGGAGTCGGGGGGGGGGGGGCTCACAACCTTTGTGCTGCTCGTTCAATACCAAAATGCCCAGGGAGCCTGGATTCGGCTCCGGCCCCCTCTGGATTCACCTACAAAGCGACGCCGTCGGGGGGTCCCCATGGGCACCACCTTGGCTTGTTTCCCGTGAAAAGATGCCAGCCCCCCCGCCCCCCATGGATGTGGGGGGGCGGCCGGGGGGTGGATCAGTTGGAGGTGTCGGAGTGGACGCTACCGGGTCCTTCCGTGGGGGACGTCACAGAGGAGGGGGTAGCGGCTTCCTGCCACCCGCCGTTAGCCTGGGAGGGTCAAAGGTCACAGGTTACATTGAGCCACGCCCCTACCCCCCCCCCCCCCAACATCCCCCAGAGGTTATGGGGGATCCCCTGCCCCCCGCCCCATTGAGAACAGCGGGCTCCGGAGCAGTGGGGGGGTGGGACGAATGGGGGCGGGAGGCAGCGGGTGAGGGAGAATTGGGGGGGCGGGAGGCAGTGGGTGGGCAGGGGATGGGAGCAGGAGGCAGCCGGGGTGGGGGGGTGGGACAGATGTGGGGCGGGAGGCAGCGGGTGGGGGAGGATTGAGGGGGTGGGAGGCAGCAGGGGGGACGGGGGGCAGCCGGGGGGCCGGGAGGGACGGGGTGTAGCACGGGGGGGGGGGGGGAAAACGGACTCACCCTCACGTCGCGGGGGCTGTAGAGCTGGCCGGGCGCCAGGCCCTCCCCATAGGGCCCCTGGCTCATGGAGTGAGGCACAGACTCCACCTGTGGAGCGGGGGGGGGAGACACTGAGGGGCCAGACCCACGGGGCTGGGGGGGCGCACACCGGACCTAGGGGTCGGGCGGGGGGGGCGCGAGCGGCATCGCCCCAGCCCTGGGGAGGTGGGAGGGGTCAGAGCTCAGGGGCCGAGGCAGGTCACACGGGCGGGAGACAGATAGAGCTTGGCCCCGGGGGTTCCCCCACCTGGGCCGGGCTCTGGGGGAGCAGGGGGGCTGCAGGCCCAGACGTCCAGCCTCGGGGGGCAGGGAAGCCATGGGGCTTCTCCTGGAGGGCGAGTGAGACCCCCAGGGGGTCCCCCCAGAGCCTGTTGCGAAGCTGGGACCGTAGCCCTAATCCGGGGGTGGCTGTGACGGGGGCTCACCGGGGAGGGGGGATACGCGTCCCCGATCTGGGGGTGCTCACCTGGGGGGGGGTACGTGTCCCCGATCCGGGCGGGCTGTGACGGGGGGCTCACCTGGGAGCGGGGGGGACACGTCCCTGATCTGAGGGGGCTGTGACGGGGACTCACCAGGAGGGGGGGATACGCGTCCCCGATCTGGGGGGGCTCACCTGGGAGCGGGGGGACAAGTCCCTGATCTGGGGGGGCTGTGACGGGGGGGCTCACCTGGGAGCGGGGGGACACGTCCCTGATCTGGGGGGGCTGTGACGGGGGCTCACCAGGGAGGAGGGATACGTGTCCCCGATCTGGGGGGGCTCACCTGGGGGGGGGTACGTGTCCCCGATCCGGGCGGGCTGTGACGGGGGGCTCACCTGGGAGCGGGGGGACACGTCCCTGATCTGGGGGGCTGTGACGGGGGGGCTCACCAGGGAGGGGGTGGTACGCGTCGCCGATCCGGGGGGGCTCACTGGGATGGGGGGTACGTGTCCCCGTTGAGTCCCGGCAGCCCGAGGAACATGTCGCTGGAGCTGGAGAGGTTGAAGGAGCCGCCGGACCCTGCGGGGACGGGGACGGGGACGACGACGCTCAGAGCCGGACGCGGGTTAAAAGCGCGGCCCGGCCCAGCCAGCAGGGGGCGCTGTGGGGAGCAGGGTGGGGTGGGGGCACTCCCAGTGACGCCTGGCCAGCAGGGGGTGCTATGGGGGGGCTCCCAGCCTGGCGGGGGCGGGGCAGTTACCTGTGGAGGAGGGGGTGGGCGGGGTCCTGGCGGGGGCAGGGCAGTTACTTGTGGAGGAGAAGGGGATGGGCGGGGCTGCCAGCGGGGGCGGGGCAGTTACCTGCCGAGGAGGAGGGGGTGGGCGGGGCTCCCGGCGGGGGCGGGGCAGTTACCTGCGGAGGAGGGGGTGGGCGGGGCTCCCGGCGGGGGCGGGGCAGTTACCTGCGGTGGTGGAGGGGGTGGGCGGGGATCCCGGCGGGGGCGGGGCAGTTACCTGCGGAGGAGGGGTGGGCGGGGGGGGCTCCCGGCGGGGGCGGGCAGTTACCTGCGGAGGAGGGGTGGGCGGGGGGGGGCTCCCGGCGGGGGCGGGGCAGTTACCTGCGGAGGAGGGGTGGGCGGGAGTGGGCGGGGCTCCCGGGCGGGGGCGGGGCAGTTACCTGCGGAGGAGGAGGGGGGCGGGCGGGGCTCCCGGCGGGGGCGGGGCAGTTACCTGCCGAGGAGGAGGGGGTGGGCGGGGCTCCCGGCGGGGGCAGGGCAGTTACCTGCGGAGGAGGAGGGGGTGGGCGGGGCCTCCCGGCGGGGGCGGGGCAGTTACCTGCGGAGGAGGAGGGGGTGGGCGGGGGCGGGGCAGTTACCTGCGGAGGAGGGGGTGGGCGGGGCTCCCGGCGGGGGCGGGGCAGTTACCTGCGGAGGTGGAGGGGGTGGGCGGGGCTCCCGGCGGGGGGCGGGGCAGTTACCTGCGGAGGTGGAGGGGGGTGGGCGGGGCTCCCGGCAGGGGCGGGGCAGTTACCTGCGGAGGAGGGGGCGGGCGGGGCTCCCGGCGGGGGCGGGGCAGTTACCTGCGGAGGAGGAGGGGGTGGGCGGGGCTCCCGGCGGGGGCGGGGGCAGTTACCTGCGGAGGAGGAGGGGGTGGGCGGGGGCGGGCAGTTACCTGCGGAGGAGGAGGGGGTGGGCGGGGCGGGGGCGGGGCAGTTACCTGCGGAGGAGGAGGGGGTGGGCGGGGGCGGGGCAGTACCTGCGGAGGAGGGGGTGGGCGGGGATCCCGGCGGGGGCGGGGCAGTTACCTGCGGGGGGTGGGTGGGCGGGGGCGGGGGCAGTTACCTGCGGAGGAGGGGTGGGCGGGGCTCCCGGCGGGGGCGGGGCAGTTACCTGTGGAGGAGGGGGTGGGCGGGGCTCCCGGCGGGGGCGGGGCAGTTACCTGCGGAGGAGGGGGGGGTGGGCGGGGCTCCCGGCGGGGGCGGGGCAGTTACCTGCGGAGGAGGAGGGGGTGGGCGGGGCTCCCGGCGGGGGCGGGGCAGTTACCTGTGGAGGAGGGGGTGGGCGGGGCTCCCGGCGGGGGCGGGGCAGTTACCTGCGGAGGAGGGGGTGGGCGGGGCTCCCGGCGGGGGCGGGGCCGTTACCTGCGGAGGAGGGGTGGGCGGGGCTCCCGGCGGGGCAGTTACCTGCGGAGGAGGGGGTGGGCGGGGCTCCCGGCGGGGGCGGGGCAGTTACCTGCGGAGGAGGGGTGGGTGGGGCTCCCGGCGGGGGCGGGGCAGTTACCTGCGGAGGAGGAGGGGTGGGCGGGGCTCCCGGCGGGGCAGTTACCTGCGGAGGAGGGAGGGGGGTGGGCGGGGCTCCCGGCGGGGGCGGGCAGTTACCTGCGGAGGAGGGGGGGGCGGGGGCTCCCGGCGGGGGCGGGCAGTTACCTGCGGAGGAGGAGGGGGTGGGCGGGGCTCCCGGCAGGGGCGGGGCAGTTACCTGCGGAGGAGGAGGGGGTGGGCGGGGGCTCCCGGCGGGGCGGGGCAGTTACCTGCGGAGGAGGGAGGGGGTGGGCGGGGGCTCCCGGCGGGGGCGGGGCAGTTACCTGTGGAGGAGGGGGTGGGCGGGGCTCCCGGCGGGGGCGGGCAGTTACCTGTGGAGGAGGGGGTGGGCGGGGCTCCCGGCGGGGGCGGGCAGTTACCTGTGGAGGAGGGGGGGGGTGGGCGGGGCTCCCGGCGGGGGCGGGGCAGTTACCTGCGGAGGAGGGGGTGGGCGGGGCTCCCGGCGGGGGCGGGGCAGTTACCTGCGGAGGAGGGGGTGGGCGGGGAGTCGCCCCCGCTCTGGGTCCGTGGGTGACGCTCACGGCGGTTTTCACGGCGTAAATATTCGCCTCCTCCTGGAACTTACCAATGTTCTTCTTATAGCGAATGCGCTTGTTGCCAAACCAGTTGGAGACCTGGGGGGCCGGGGACAGCGGGGACCGTTGAGTAGGGCAGGATCCCCCCTTCCCCGGCCGCCCCCCGGCCCGCCCCCCGGCCCGCCCCCCGCGCACCTGGGAGATGGTGATGCCGCACTTCTTGGCCAGCTCCTCCTTGGCCTCCTCGCTGGGGTAGGGGTTGCTCAGGTGGGAGTAGAAATACTCGTTCAGCACCTCGGTCGCCTGCTTGCTGAAGTTACGTCGCTTCCGCCTGGGGGGCGAGGGGGTGAGTGGGGGGGACGCGGGGGGCTCCTGGCCGAATCGCACAGGGGCTGGAGGCGGCCCCTCCCAACCTCCCCCAGCGCCCCTGTCCCGATTCCCGCGGCACTGCAGGGAGACTCGGGGGGGGGGGGGGCTGGTGTCAAGATGCCCCATGTGCGCTCTGGGGCCGGGGCTTTGGGGTTGGGGCAGCATCAGGTTTATGTTAGTGGGGGAAGGCTGGG
>NC_088802.1:1409143-1448506 GCF_011386835.1 Chrysemys picta bellii | reverse complement strand
GGTCCCCGCCCTTGTCTGGAGGAAATAAAAGAAAATTTTCTGTAGCCTAGTCCCAGGCGTCCTGGCTGCCGGTCCCTCCCCCACCCAGCGCCGGGGAGAGAACCCAGGAGTCCTGGCTCCCGGCCCCTCCCCCGCCCAGCTCCGGGGAGAGAACCCAGGAGTCCTGGCTCCCGGCCCCTCCCCCGCCCAGCGCCGGGGAGAGAACCCAGGAGTCCTGGCTCCCGGCCCCTCCCCCTGTGAGCGCCCTCAGCCCCCGGAAATTCCTGTCCTGTCCCTTTAAGGCCCCCCCGTCCCCCCCGCGGCCGCCAGGGGGCAGCACCGATACGCGCCGGCTGCAGCGAGCCCGGGCGAGCCCCGACCCCCCGCCCCGCCCCGCCGCGGCTCCATCTTGGCAGCCCCGGAGTCTCCCGGGGCCCCCCCGGCGCTGTCGGGCCATGGAGGAGCAGGGGCGGCTGCTGCCCCCCCCCGGCCGGCCCGAGCCCGGCGAGCCCCGGCGCCAGGAGCTCGGCGAGATCCTGCAGCAGATCATGGGCATCACGGAGCAGAGCCTGGACGAGGCGCAGGCCAAGTACGGGGGGGGGGCAGCGTCCAGATCTCCCCCCCCCCTCCCGGAGCCAGGCAGGGAACCCAGGAGTCCGGGCTCCCCCCCTTCCCTCCCGGAGCCAGGCAGGGAACCCAGGAGTCCGGGCTCCCCCCCTTCCCTCCCGGAGCCAGGCAGGGAACCCAGGAGTCCGAGCTCCCCCCCTTCCCTCCCGGAGCCAAGCAGAGAACCCAGGAGTCCGGGCTCCCAGGCCCCACCAGCCCAACCCACCCCACTAGGCCCCACTCCCCTCCCAGAGCCGGGAAAGAACCCAGGAGTCTAGGCTCCCCCCCACAGCAGCCCAGCCCACCACTCTCCTCCCTGATCTAGGCAGGGAACCCAGGAGTCCTGGCTCCTGGACTCCCCCGCCAGCCCCCACTCCCCTCTCAGAGCCGGGAAGAGAACCCAGGAGTCCTGGCTCCCAGCTCCCCCTGCTCTAAACACCAGCCCCCACTCCCCTCCCAGAGCTGGGGAGAGAACCCAGGAGTCCTGGCTCCCAGCCCCCCCTGCTCTAACCCACCAGCCCCCACTCCCCTCCCAGAGCTGGGGAGAAAACCCAGGAGTCCTGGCTCCCAGCCCCCACTGCTCTAACCCACCAGCCCCCACTCCCCTCCCAGAGCTGGGGAGAAAACCCAGGAGTCCTGGCTCCCAGCCCCCACTGCTCTAACCCACCAGCCCCCACTCCCCTCCCAGAGCTGGGGAGAGAACCCAGGAGTCCTTATCCAAAGGGTTGTGGGTCATAGTGTGGAATTATTGGGGGGGCTGGAGTGTCCCCCCCCCCCCGTATAAAGCTGCTTTATCTCTCACCCCCCCCCCCCCGCAGGAAACATGCCCTGAACTGCCACCGCATGAAGCCGGCGCTGTTCACCGTCCTGTGCGAGATCAAGGAGAAGACAGGTAGGGGGGTCCCGGGCCCCCCTGTCCCCCTCCGCCTGGGCAGCCCCTGTCTGGGGTCGGAGCGCGGCCTGGGCGGGGTCCAGGGACTGAGCATCGGCCCCCCCTCCCTGTGCCCCACATGCCGGGGGGGGCATTGCGGGGGGGCCTGGGCAGCTGGGTCTGTGTGTGCAACAGGACCCTGTGTGGGGGTGTGTGTGGGGGTGTGTTACATCCAGCTGGTCAGCAGCCTGCGTTGGGGGGACCCTGGCTGGGGGGTGTGTGTGTCGGGGGGGTGCACGGATGTTCTGTGGGGGGGGGGGGTGTTTAAAACACACAGAAATTGTGTTGTGTCCATATGCACACTACTGTGTACATGGGATTTACGTGTGTTGCTACATGCGTGGAAGTCGTGTGTGTACAGAGATACTGTGTGTGTCGAAGTACATGGAGGTACCCTGTGTGTGTGTGTGTGTACCCGGCTGGCAGCGTGTCTATGTGTGACACACACTGTACTAATACTGACAGATACACACGCGTGTGCACGGACACGGACACACAGACACAACCTCGCGGATCAGGTGCCCCCAGCGGTAGATCTGGGGGTGTGAGTGTGCTGGTTGTGGGTGTCAGTCAGGCGTGTGTGTAGGAAACACGGAGCAGCCGGGCGTGGCCTGGGGGGGCGTGTGCCAGTGAGCGAGGGAGCCGCGGGGGGGGGGGGGGATTGGTGTCGGTTCCGTGTGTGCCCCGGGGGGGGGGCTGTTTGGGCCTGGGGTCTGCACCCCCTGACCCCCCACAACTAACCCCAGGGAGTTACTGGGGGTCCCCTGAGAGCGCGGGGGGGTTGGAGGGGGCAGGTGACGAGCTCAGGACCCAGCCCCCCCCCCCCTTCCCAGGAGAGGAAGAGTCATTACTAGGTCGTCACCATGGCGACCATGGGGCCAGCGAGGGGGGCTCAACTTTTGACAGCACCAGCTGAAGGGGCTGCGGGTCGGGAGTGAGGGGCGCCGGCCGGGCCGGGGGCTGCGGGTCGGGAGTGAGGGGCGCCGGGGGGGCTGGGGGCTGCGGGTCGGGAGTGAGGGGCGCCGGCGGAGCGGGGGGGCTGCGGGTCGGGAGCGAGGGGCGCCGGCGGAGCCGGGGGCTGCGGGTCGGGAGCGAGGGGTGCCGGCCGGGCCGGGGGCTGCGGGTCGGGAGCGAGGGGCGCCGGGGGGGCTGCGGGTCGGGAGCGAGGGGCACCGGCCGGGCCGGGGGCTGCGGGTCGGGAGTGAGGGGTGCCGGGGGGGCTGCGGGTCGGGAGTGAGGGGCACCGGCCGGGCCGGGGGGGGCTGCGGGTCGGGAGCGAGGGGCACCGGCCGGGCCGGGGGCTGCGGGTCGGGAGTGAGGGGCGCCGGGGGGGGCTGCGGGTCGGGAGTGAGGGGCGCCGGCCGGGCCGGGGGCTGCGGGTCGGGAGGGAGGGGCACTGTGTGTCTCACCCCCCGCCGCCCCCGGCAGGGCTCAGCGTGCGGAGCAGCCAGGAGGAGGAGCCGGTGGACCCGCAGCTGATGCGACTGGACAACATGCTGCTGGCCGAGGGGGTGGCCGGGCCCGAGAAGGGAGGCGGATCGGCAGCGGCGGCGGCGGCAGCGGCGGCCTCGGGGGGCGTCTCCCCCGATAACTCCATCGAGCACTCGGATTATCGCAACAAGCTGGCGCAGATCCGCCAGATCTACCATGCCGAGCTGGAGAAATACGAGCAGGTGGGCGGGGCCTGCATCAGGAGCGGGGCCTGGGTCAGGGGGCGGGGCTGGGACCATGGGCTGGGGCATGGGGCACCAGGGCTGAGGGGGCGAGTTGGGGTGGGGCTGGGGTCCTCGGGCCCGGGAGCCTGACTGGGAGGGCGGGGCCTGGCTGGGGGCGGAGTCGGTGCCGTGCTGAGCCCCGCCCCCCGCAGGCGTGTAACGAGTTCACGACGCACGTGATGAACCTGCTGCGGGAGCAGAGCCGGACGCGCCCGGTGGCGCCGCGGGAGATCGAGCGGATGGTCGGGATCATTCACCGCAAGTTCAGCTCCATCCAGATGCAGCTGAAACAGAGCACGTGCGAGGCCGTCATGATCCTGCGCTCCCGCTTCCTGGACGCCAGGTACCGCCCCCAGCCCCGCCCCCCCAGCACCTGGCCCCGCCCCCCCAGCGCCTGGCCCCCGCCTCCCAGCGCCGCCCCCTGCACCCGCCCCTGCGCCCGCCCCCGCCCCCTCTACTCACCCCAGAGCACGTGCGAGGCCGTCATGATCCTGCGCTCCCGCTTCCTGGACGCCAGGTACCGCCCCCAGCCCCGCCCCCCAGCGCCAGGCCCCGCCCCCCAGCGCCGCCCCCTGCACCTGCGCCCGCCCCCGCCCCCTCTACTCACCCCAGAGCACGTGCGAGGCCGTCATGATCCTGTGCTCCCGCTTCCTGGACGCCAGGTACCGCCCCCAGCCCCGCCCCCCAGCGCCTGGCCCCGCCCCCCAGCGCTGCCCCCTGCGCCCGCCCCCACCCCTCTACTCACCCCAGAGCACGTGCGAGGCCGTCATGATCCTGCGCTCCCGCTTCCTGGACGCCAGGTACCGCCCCCGGCCCCGCCCCCAGCGCCTGGCCCCGCCCCCTGCACCCAGCCTTCCCCCACTGACATAAACCTGATGCTGCCCCAACCCCAAAGCCCCGGCCCCAGAGCGCACATGGGGCATCTTGACACCAGGCCCCCCCCCCCCCCCCCGAGTCTCCCTGCAGTGCCGCGGGAATCGGGACGGGGCGCTGGGGGAGGTTGGGAGGGGCCGCCTCCAGCCCCGGTGCGATTCGGCCGGGAGCCCCCCGCGTCCCCCCCACTCACCCCCTCGCCCCCCAGGCGGAAGCGACGTAACTTCAGCAAGCAGGCGACCGAGGTGCTGAACGAGTATTTCTACTCCCACCTGAGCAACCCCTACCCCAGCGAGGAGGCCAAGGAGGAGCTGGCCAAGAAGTGCGGCATCACCATCTCCCAGGTGCGCGGGGGGCGGGCCGGGGGCCGGGCCGGGGGGCGGCCGGGGAAGGGGGGATCCTGCCCTACTCAACGGTCCCGCTGTCCCCGGCCCCCCAGGTCTCCAACTGGTTTGGCAACAAGCGCATTCGCTATAAGAAGAACATTGGTAAGTTCCAGGAGGAGGCGAATATTTACGCCGTGAAAACCGCCGTGAGCGTCACCCACGGGACCCAGAGCGGGGGCGACTCCCCGCCCACCCCCTCCTCCGCAGGTAACTGCCCCGCCCCCGCCGGGAGCCCCGCCCACCCCCTCCTCCGCAGGTAACTGCCCCGCCCCCGCCGGGAGCCCCCGCCCACCCCTCCTCCGCAGGTAACTGCCCGCCCTCGCCGGGAGCCCCGCCCACCCCCTCCTCCGCAGGTAACTGCCCGCCCTCGCCGGGAGCCCCGCCCACCCCCTCCTCCGCAGGTAACTGCCCGCCCTCGCCGGGAGCCCCGCCCACCCCCTCCTCCGCAGGTAACTGCCCCGCCCCCGCCGGGAGCCCCGCCCACCCCTCCTCCGCAGGTAACTGCCCGCCCTCGCCGGGAGCCCCGCCCACCCCTCCTCCGCAGGTAACTGCCCCGCCCCCGCCGGGAGCCCCGCCCACCCCCTCCTCCGCAGGTAACTGCCCCGCCCCCGCCGGGAGCCCCGCCCACCCCCTCCTCCGCAGGTAACTGCCCCGCTCCCGCCGGGAGCCCCCGCCCACCCCCTCCTCTGCAGGTAACTGCCCCGCCCCCGCCGGAGCCCCGCCCACCCCCTCCTCTGCAGGTAACCCGCCCACCCCCTCCTCCGCAGGTAACTGCCCCGCCCCCGCCGGGAGCCCCGCCCCTCCTCCTCCGCAGGTAACTGCCCTGCCCCCGCCGGGAGCCCCGCCCGCCCCCTCCTCCGCAGGTAACTGCCCCGCCCCCGCCGGGAGCCCCCGCCCGCCCCCTCCTCCTCCGCAGGTAACTGCCCCGCCCCCGCCGGGAGCCCCCGCCCGCCCCCTCCTCCGCAGGTAACTGCCCCGCCCCCGCCGGGAGCCCCGCCCACCCCTCCTCCGCAGGTAACTGCCCCGCCCCCGCCGGGAGCCCCCGCCCGCCCCCTCCTCCTCCGCAGGTAACTGCTCCGCCCCCGCCGGGAGCCCCGCCCACCCCCTCCTCCGCAGGTAACTGCCCCGCCCCCACCGGGAGCCCCGCCCATCCCCTCCTCCGCAGGTAACTGCCCCGCCCCTGCCGGGAGCCCCCGCCCACCCCCTCCTCCGCAGGTAACTGCCCCGCCCCCGCCGGGAGCCCCGCCCACCCCCTCCTCCTCCGCAGGTAACTGCCCCGCCCCCGCCGGGAGCCCCGCCCACCCCCTCCTCCTCCGCAGGTAACTGCCCCGCCCCCGCCGGGAGCCCCCGCCCACCCCCTCCTCCTCCGCAGGTAACTGCCCCGCCCCCGCCGGGAGCCCCCGCCCACCCCCTCCTCCGCAGGTAACTGCCCCGCCCCCGCCGGGAGCCCCCGCCCCCTCCTCCGCAGGTAACTGCCCCGCCCCCGCCAGGCTGGGAGCCCCCCATAGCACCCCCTGCTGGCCAGGCGTCACTGGGAGTGCCCCCACCCCACCCTGCTCCCCACAGCGCCCCCTGCTGGCTGGGCCGGCCGCGCTTTTAACCCGCGTCCGGCTCTGAGCGTCGTGGTCCCCGTCCCTCCCCCCGCAGGGTCCGGCGGCTCCTTCAACCTCTCCAGCTCCAGCGACATGTTCCTCGGGCTGCCGGGACTCAACGGGGACACATACCCCCCATCCCAGGTGAGCCCCCCCGGATTGGCGACGCGTACCCCCCCCCGGTGAGCCCCCCCGTCACAGCGCCCCCAGACCAGGGACGTGTCCCCCCGCTCCCAGGTGAGCCCCCCTTCACAGCCCGCCCGGATCGGGGACACGTACCCCCCCCAGGTGAGCCCCCCCAGATCGGGGACGCATATCCCCCCTCCCAGGTGAGCCCCCCGTCACAGCCCCCCCAGATCAGGGACTTGTCCCCCCCACTCCCAGGTGAGCCCCCCGTCACAGCCCGCCCGGATCGGGGACACGTACCCCCCCCCAGGTGAGCCCCCCCAGATCGGGGACGCGTATCCCCCCTCCCAGGTGAGCCCCCATCACAGCCCCCCCCGGATTAGGGCTACGGTCCCAGCTTCGCAACAGGCTCTGGGGGGACCCCCTGGGGGTCTCACTCGCCCTCCAGGAGAAGCCCCATGGCTTCCCTGCCCCCCCCCCGACCCCTAGGTCCGGTGTGTGCCCCCCCAGCCCCGTGGGTCTGGCCCCTCAGTGTCTCCCCCCCCGCCCCACAGGTGGAGTCTGTGCCTCACTCCATGAGCCAGGGGCCCTATGGGGAGGGCCTGGCGCCCGGCCAGCTCTACAGCCCCCGCGATGTGAGGGTGAGTCCGTTTCCCCCCCCGTGCTGCCCCCCGTCCCCCCTGCTGCCTCCCGCCCCCTCAATCCTCCCCCACCCGCTGCCTCCCGTCCCCCATCCATCCCACCCCCCAATCCTCCCCCACCCGCTGCCTCCCGCCCCCCAACCGTCCCACCCCCCCGCTGCCTCCCACCCCCCCAATCCTCCCCCACCCACTGCCTCCCGCCCCACATCTGTCCCACCCCCCCACCCCGGCTGCTTCCTGCTCCCCATCCCCCGCCCACCCACTGCCTCCCGCCCCCCCCAATTCTCCCCCACCCGCTGCCTCCCGCCCCCCATCCGTCCCACCCCCCCGCTGCCTCCTGCCCCCATCCGTTCCACCCCCCAATCCTCCCCCACCCCCTCAATCCTCCCTCACCCGCTGCCTCCCGCCCCACATCTGTCCCACCCCCCCCAATCGTCCCTCACCCGCTGTCTCCCGCCCCCATCCGTCCCACCCCCCCCCGCTGCTCCAGAGCCCGCTGTTCTCAATGGGGCGGGGGGCAGGGGATCCCCCATAACCACTGGGGGACGTTGGGGGGGTAGGGGCGTGACTCAATGTAACCTGTTACCTTTGACCCTCCCCCAGGCTAACGGCGGGTGGCAGGAAGCCGCTACCCCCTCCTCGGTGACGTCCCCCACGGAAGGACCCGGTAGCGTCCACTCCGACACCTCCAACTGATCCACCCCCCGGCCGCCCCCCCACATCCATGGGGGGGCGGGGGGGCTGGCATCTCTTCACGGGAAACAAGCCAAGGTGGTGCCCATGGGGACCCCCCGACGGCGTCGCTTTGTAGGGTGAATCCAGAGGGGGGCCGGAGCCGAATCCAGGCTCCCTGGGCATTTTGGTATTGAACGAGCAGCACAAAGGTTGTGAGCCCCCCCCCCCCCCGACTCCCCCATGTGGGGCCAAGACCCCCCCGGCTTCCCCCCCCCCCGGCTTTCTCACTCTTCAGGGCGTTTCCTTCTCGTCCCCGTGCACCGGCCTCGCCGTTTTGCCCGGGTTCTCCCCGTTTTCTCAGCTCCCTCGCACGGCCGTTTCCGCCGCGCTCGGCCCGTGTCCAGCTGTCTCTCGTTACCCCCCCTCCCCTCCCCGACACCTGCTCTGGCTGGCTGCCCCCTGCTCCCATTTGTGCCCCCCGGGGCGCTGAGCACGTGGGGCTCCAGGACAGGATGTTTGCGGGAGCAGAGCCCCAGCGCCCCGCCCAGCCGCGGGAAACGGGGGGGTGTGGAGAGAGGGGCGGAGGGAGGAAAGACGTGATGGGGAGGGGCCGTAAGGAGGAGGCGGGGGGCGCCGGCGGGAGAAGAGGAGCAGCGAACATGGCGGGAGACTGACCAGTTGAGCTCTAGCCATTGAAAGCCGGCGGGGGGCGCAGGGCCGGCCCGCGCGAGCCAGACGGGAGTGCCGGGACGAATTCCCGAGGAGCGGCCAGGCCGGCGCGGGAAGGGGACTGCGTTTCGCCCGGCGCCGCGGGCCCCTTACTTCATTTACCTCAACGCGACACCAAGAGAGACTCGGACTCCGAGCCAGAGACCATGGAACCTTCTACCTCTGACCCCCAGCCCCCCCACGACATGGGGGGCGCTGGGCCCCATTCCCCCCTTCCCCCGCCACTGTCAAGGTTAATTTCTTTTATTGTCTGCAACTATGGCGTGTGTCTGCCGGGGGAGGGAGGTTGGAGAGGGGGTTAGTTGAGGGAGGGGGGGCTGGAGTGGAGGAGGGGGTTACTGGGGTCCTGGGTAAGCGGGTGGGACTGGATGGGGGCTGTGGGGGGAGTTCAGTGGGTGGGGGGCTCGTCACACCTGACGTGACTCCCCCAGTGCAAGTGTGTGTCGGGGGGAATGTTTAGAATGGAAAAAAAACCTTATTTTGTCATATGTTTCTTAACTTTTGTTGTTTTTCTGGATGTCCCCCCATGGCTCTTGGGGTGGGGGGTGTCACGGGGGGGGTCCCTGGGCATCTCCCCCAGGAGTTACCCTTTGGTTTGGGCTGTTTGTTTTGTTTGGGTTTTCTTGGGGAGCAGCTGGTTGGAATGTAAACCCCCCCCCGGCTGCTTCCCACCTCAAACCTCCCATCACCCCAGTCCCTCACCCTGAACCCCCATTACCCCAATCCCCACACATGCTGCCCCATCACTTCGATCACCACCCCTACCCTGAACCCTGTCACCTCAACCCCTTGGATTTATCATCACGCTGATTTCCCGCCCCCCGTGATCCATCACCCCTCTCCTTCCCCTCGGATCTTCCCTAATTTTCCCCCCCCCCGCAACCCCAGAACCTCCATCCCCTTCCCCTTCATGGGGCCATTTCCCTGTTTCTCTCCCTCAAAAATGGGGCCTCCCTTCCCCAGCTGTGTGTGTGGGACCCTGCCCCCTCTTCTATCAGTTAATAAGGTGGGGGGGTCTGTCCTCCCCCCACCTCCTGTTTTGCTTGGCTGAGGGCAGCCCTTTTGTCTCTTCCATCAATGCTGGCTCCTTGGCTACTTTAGGGAGACTGGAATGGGGGGACACGCAGGTGGTTGCATGGGGGGGAGCCCAGGAGCAACATGGGGGCCTCCCCTGCACCCTGTGACCCTAGTGTGGGGCTGTGGGTCCAACCTAGGAGAGATGAGCCTTACTCAAGAGCAGGCTTCTGAGGGGGAACTAGGCCTCAAATTAATTAGTGGGGGGAGGGGGTGCAGCACAGGCCATCTGTGTTGGTTTGGGGTCCCCCCCTGGGGTTCTGCCCCCCCTTTGCTGTTGTACAGACTTTTTTGCCTATATAATAAAATATATTTTTTCCACTTGCTGATTATTTCAGGTCCATGGATTTCAGGGGTGTGTGTGTGTTCCCTGAAACTTGCTGTCTCTCCAAATCAGTTCCCCCAACCTGAACCCCAAAACCAAGGCTGCCCAAAGGGGCAACATCTGCTCTCAGTACCAGCCCCCCACCTTGGGCAGCAGCTGCAGGTGCTGCTTGGGGGGAAGCAGTGTGAACCCCCCCATCTGTCTCCAGCTGTTTGCCCTGTTCCCCTCCCCAGAAGCAGGCGGGATGGGCTCTGCCCCCCCCCATATCTCAGGCTTGCCCCGGCATAGCTGGGGGAGAGCGGGCTGGGGGACACCGGTGAGGGGAACTGCACCTGCCCCCCCCCCCCCCCGAGGTGCCTGACTCTCCAATGGGCCCAGCCATGTCTCCCCCCACAACTCCGCCCCAGTCCTGCCCCCCACTCTGCCCCAGTCGTGCCCCTCACTCCTGACCACAGCCCCCTGCTAGCCCAGCCCTGCCCGTGCCCCTGACTCCTGACCCACAGCCCTCTGCTAGCCCAGCCCTGCCAGTGCCCCTCACTCCCAACCCGCAGCCCCGTCAGCCCAGCCTTGCCCCCCAGTTCTGCCAGTGCCCCTCACTCCCAACCCGCAGCCCCTGCTGTTCCCTTTTCTCCACCTCCCCCGTGGTGCTCCCCAGCCAGTGACATGTCCCCCTGTCGCCGGCATTGCTGGCGCTCACCAGCCGCTCGTGGCCTTTCGCCCCAGGGGCCAGGGCTGCGATTCCCGGGGGAGCTGCCAGGGGTCCCCAGGGGCACAGCTGGACCCCCTGGCTCCACTCCATCGCGGGCTCCTCTGGGCCAGTCACAGAACCTCTCAGCCCCCCGCCTTCCTGCCTGCTTTCCCCTGCCCCCGTGCCCTCCTCTGGCCCCCCACTTTCCCCTGACCCCTTCCTTCCTATCTCCTCCCTCCAGCCCCCCACTTTCCCCTCCTCGCCCTGCCTCCAGCCCCGTCTACCTCAGGCCCACGCCTGACAGGTCACAGTTCTGGTTTCTCGGGCGCTGGGGCCGAGCCCCCCAGACCCCTTAGTTCCCTCCCCCCACACTCTTCGCAGGGGGCTGAAGAATCACTGGTGTTTTAATCAGTGCTGGGAACGTACACTGTGAACCCCAAATCCCCCCTGCCCCCCACCCTCCATTCCCAGCTGCTCTTCACCTCCATTCAACCACCATTATACCAATAGCCAGAGAGCCCCCCCCAGGCTCCTGCTGCCCCCCAAACCACCCCCACTAGCACGGGGCACCCCCCGGCTGCGCTCCTGTCCAGCTGCAGTTCCTGGGCCTGCCTGCAGGGGGTGCCACAGACATTTATATTGTGTAGTGTAAGCGGGGGTCAGCCCAGCCCCTTGGGGGCCCACATCACCCCCAAACCCACCATCCGTCCCCCGTTCTCAGCCCGCACAGGGGGCGGGGAGACCCCCCTCCTCGTCCGTGTGGGCCGGGGCAGGGCGTGAGTCCGGCAGTGTCCCGGGCCCGTGTTGGGGGCGGGGCAGGTCGAGTCCAGCAGTGTCCTGGGGCCGTGTTGGGGGGCTGGGCCCCCTGGGGTCAGACGCTGAGGAGCCAGAAGAAGAAGAAGATGGCCAGGAAGAGGAAGAGCGAATCCTGCCAGCCCGAGGGACGGGGGGCGCCGGCTTCATCTGGGGGTAGAGAGAGGTAAGTGGAAGGGGGAGCCGGGGAAATCCAGCCCAGCCCCCCCCATGCCAAGCGGTGGGCTGGGTCCAGCATGGGGTGCAATGGAATGGGAGGGGGTGGGGAGCACAGGGAGCAGTGGAAAGTTGTGGGGGGTTGGGATAGCAGGAGGAGTTGGAATGGGCAGCGTGTGGTGGGGAGCTGGGGGAGGAGCCGTGGGGGGGTAGGGGATCTGTGGGTAGCAGCAGGGAGATCTGGGGGGTTGGGGGTAGCGGCAGGGGCTCCGTGGGGACTCCGTGGGTAGCAGCAGGGAGATCTGGGAGGCTGGGGGTAGCAGCAGGGGGCTCTGTGGGGGATCTGTGGGTAGCAGCAGGGGGGTCCGTGGGGGATCTGGGGGTAGCAGCGGGGGGGTCCGTACCTACTCTGGCCTCGGGCCCCCGCAGCACGGTGGTGAAGACCCCGAAGGGGAAGGCTCCGATGCCAAAGGCCATGTGGAAGCCGGCGTCGTGGTAGGGCGGAGGCAGGCCCTGTGGAGAGAGGGGGCGTTAGCACGGGGGGGCCCGGCCCTGGGGAGAGAGGGAGCGTTAGCACCGGGGGGGAAGGGAGGCTGTTGCCTTGCACTCACCCCTCGGCTCTCCGGCTCTGGGCGCTGCCCCCCGCGGCCGAGGGGGGGTCTTCAATCTGGGGAGGGCAGAGACAGCGTGGGGGATGGGTCAGAACAACACCCCCCTCCCTGCTTCCCATCTCCCCTGATGCTTCTCATCCATCCCCTCCTGTCCCTCCCCCCCTCCCCAATATCTGGGTTCTGCCACCCTCCCTCAGCCCCACCTCCCCTATCCACATCCTGCAACCCCCCAGGTCCTGGGGTCTTGCGGCCCCCCCCCCCTCGCCCTGCACTTGGGGTCCTGCCCCCCTCCCTCAGCCCCACCTCCCCTATCCACATCCTGCAACCCCCCAGGTCCTGGGGTCCTGCCGCCCCCCCCCCCTCGCCCTGCACTTGGGGTCCTGCCCCCCCTCGCCCCTCCCCGGGGTCCTGCCCCCCCCCTCGCCCTGCACTTGGGGTCCTGCCCCCCCTCGCCCCTCCCCGGGGTCCTGCCGCACCCCCCCCCTCGCCCCGCACCTGGGGTCCTGCTGGCCGGCGCTGCCCCGGCCGTAGAGTGGGATGACCTGGTCGCGGCTGATGCCGGCTTTGCAGACCGGGCACTCCTGGCGCTCGGGGCGGGTCTCCAGCCACTGTGTGGGGGTGGGAGGGGAGGTTAGCAGCAGCCCCCCACTGCCTCTGCTTCCCCCCCCAACGGAGTTCGGGGGCAGACACAGGCTTATGGGGGACCCGAGGGAGTCACCCTGCAGAGGGGGGCCTGAAAATCACGGGCAGGGGGCTGTTGGGGGCCACGGGCAGGGGGCACTGAAGCATTATGGGAGGGGAGGGGAGGAACCTCCACCCCCCGCTTGGGACTCACCTGGTGCAGGCAGGGCCAGCTGGGGGGGAGAGAGAGAAGGAATTACATGGGTCCTGCCCCCCATACATCCGTTCCCAACCTCCTCTTCACGCCCCCGCACCACCTTCACCCTGCCCTGCCCCACACATCCATCCCCAACCCCCCTTCACTTCCCTGCCCCCCACCAGCCTGCCCCACCCCCAACACATCCATCCCCAACCCCCCTTCACTTCCCTGCCCCCTTCACCCTGCCCCGCCCCACATCCATCCCCAACCCCCCCTTCACCGCCTGCCCCCTTCACCCTGCCCCGCCCCCCACATCCATCCCCAACCCCCCCTTCACTCCCCCGCCCCAACACGCCCCCCCTTCACCCTGTCCCACCCCCCCACATCCATCCCCAACCCCCCTTCACCCTGCCCTGCCCCCCAACACATCCATCCCCAAAACCCCCTTCACCTCCCGCCCCCAAGACGCCCCAGCACGCCCCCGTTCACCCTGCCCCACCCCCACACGCCCCTCCCCCTTCACCCTGCCCCGCCCCACACATCCATCCCCAACCCCCCTTCACTTCCCTGCCCCCACCAGCCTGCCCTGCCCCCCACATCCATCCCCAACCCCCCTTCACTTCCCTGCCCCCTTCACCCTGCCCCGCCCCCCACATCCATCCCCAACCCCCTTCACTTCCCTGCCCCCCACCAGCCTGCCCCACCCCGCACATCCATCCCCAACCCCCCTTCACTTCCCTGCCCCCCACCAGCCTGCCCCGCCCCACATCCATCCCCAACCCCCCCTTCACTCCCCGCCCCAACACGCCCCCCTTCACCCTGCCCCCCCAACACATCCATCCCCAACCCCCCTTCACCCTGCCCTGCCCCCCCAACACATCCATCCCCAAAACCCCCTTCACCTCCCGCCCCCGAGACGCCCCAACACGCCCCCCTTCACCCTGCCCCACCCCCCACATCCATCCCCAACCCCCCTTCACTTCCCTGCCCCCTTCACCCTGCCCCGCCCCACATCCATCCCCAACCCCCCCTTCACTCCCCGCCCCCCAACACATCCATCCCCAAAACCCCCTTCACCTCCCGCCCCCGAGACGCCCCACTTCACCCTGCCCCACCCCCACGAGCCCCTCCCCCTTCACCCTGCCCCGCCCCACAACAGATCCATCCCCAACCCCCCCGACATGCCCCCCTTCACCCCGCCCCTCCCCCACCCCATACGCCCCTCCCCCTTCACCCTGCCCCACCCCATACGCCCCTCCCCCTTCACCCTGCCCCGCCCCCAACACATCCATCCCCAACCCCCCTTCACCCCCCCCGCCCCGACACGCCCCCTTCGCCCCGCCCCGCCCCCACCCGACACATCCGTCCCCACCCCTGACACACCCCGCCCCCTCGCGTACACCCCGCCCCCTCACCAGTACAGGTGCCCGCAGAGCCCGATCACCGCCTCCCGGGCCGGCTCCAGGCAGATGTTACATTCGAAGGCGCCGCGGTCGCGGTTTGGCACCTCGGGGCCCCCGTCCGGGACCCCCGGGCCCGTTCCTGCCGCCATCTTCCGCCCCCCCTGGACGGGAACGCCTCCTCCTTCCCTAGATAATCCCATTGGCCACCCCGACGGCCAATCAACGCTCCCGCTCGCTCAATGGACACCACCGCTGTCAATCACATTTAGCGAGGGAGTCCATTGGCTGATGCTCAGTAAAACCTGCCTTACGCATCTAACATTTCTATTGGCTCTTCTGGCTGTCAATCAAAATCTGCCCATCTCCTATTGGGTAATGCTGTTTAGAAACCTCTTCCTAGTGGCGGCGACACAGGCTATTCCTATTGGCTTCTACCCCGTCTATCAAGCCTCAGCTTTATTTTATTGGCTGATGGGGAAAGAGGCGGGTATTGGCTCTTGGCGGGGAGAAAATCTTGATTGACAGCACCGATCCGATGCCCATCAGCGACCTGGGGGCGGGTTTTCTCTGCGACCAGACGGATTTTTATTGGTCACTGCTTCTGTCACTCTAAAATCCAGCAGACTAATTGGCTGCGGCAGGGTAATGTGGCGAGACAGAGATTGATCGACATCCCGTTGATCCAATCACCGTCCAATTGGCTCAGGGACCCAGAAGTGATTGGAGGAGGGTTTTGGTGGCAGAGCGGGAGGGGTGCCTGGTGTGGGAGGCCCTGATTGAGTGGGAGACACTTCCGGTTTGGGGCCTAGTGCCCAGGGCGAAGCCTGAGCCCCTCAATGGCCAGAGTGGCCTGGGTAAAATGGCCGCTGTGCAACCATGGCAACCACACCCTCCCCGCCATGTCATTGTGGCAACCCTGGACCTGGCCATGTCACTATGGCAACCACCAATTCCAACATGGCAACCGGTCATCCCCTCCATGTCACCATAGCAACCACCCACCCTGCCATGGCAACCGCCAACCTCACCATGTCACCTCAGTCGTCGCTAACCCTGTCACGTTACCGTGACAACTGCCAGCCCCATGCCCATCAACCCAACCCTATTGCCATGGTTACCAGCAACCAGGCCAACACCATTATAGTAACCGGCCACTCCGCCCATTGCGCCCCAGCCCGTCGGAGTAAACCCCGGCCCCCCGATCCTCCAGCAACCTCAGCCCCCTCCGTCTGCCTGGGGCCCCCGGCCGGCCAGGGGGAGAGAACGAAAGAGACAGAGGTGACAGAGGAGAGAGAAGGAACGAAGGACAGAGGCCGGGCGGAGGAGAGAGATGAGGTGGAGGAGAGAGATGGGGTGGAGAATACAACCTGGACAGGAAGGACAGAGGCCGGGGGAGGAGAGAGGCCGGGCGAGGATACGGACTGTACCCGAAGGACAGAGACCGGGCGGAGGACAGAGACGGGGTGGAGGAGAGAGGCCGGGCGAGGATACGGACTGGACCCAAAGGACAGAGACCGGGCGGAGGAGAGAGGCCAGGCGAGGATACAGCCTGGACAGGAAGGACAGAGACCGGGCGGAGGAGAGAGACGGGGTGGAGAATACAACCTGGACAGGAAGGACAGAGGCCGGGAGGAGGAGAGAGGCCGGGCGAGGATACAGACTGGACCCGAAGGACAGAGACCGGGCGGAGGAGAGAGGCCAGGCGAGGATACAGACTGGACAGGAAGGACAGAGACCGGGCGGAGGAGAGAGACGGGGTGGAGGAGAGAGGCCGGGCGAGGATACAGACTGGACCCGAAGGACAGAGACCGGGCGGAGGACAGAGACGGGGTGGAGGAGAGAGGCTGGGCGAGGATACAGACTGGACCCAAAGGAGAGAGACGGGGTGGAGGAGAGAGGCCAGGCGAGGATACAGACTGGACCCGAAGGACAGAGACCGGGCGGAGGTGGGAGCCAGCCCGAGCGAATAGAGAAGGCAAAGGAAGGAACACGTGGACACATGGAAGAGAGAACATAAGAACGGCCATACTGGGTCAGAGCAAAGGTCCATCTAGCCCAGTGTCCTGTCCGGGGCTGGCTCCAGGGTTTTGGCCGCCCCAAGCAGTCAAACAAAAAAACCCAACCAACCAAAAGAAAGCCGCGATCGCGATCTGCGGCGGCAATTGGGCGGGAGGTCCTTCGCTCCGAGCAGGGGTGAGGGACCGACCGCCGAATTGCCGCCGAACAGCTGGACGTGCCGCCCCTCTCCGAAGTGGCCGCCCCAAGCACCTGCTTGGTAAGCTGGTGCCTGGAGCCGGCCCTGGTCCTGTCTCTCACAGTGGCCAATGCCGCGTGCCCCAGAGGGAATGAACAGAACAGGGAATCATCGAGTGATCCATCCCATCACCCATTCCCAGCTGCTGGCAAACAGAGAAGGGAGGGAAGAAGGAAGGGGGAAGGCAGGAGGACAGAGAGGAGGAAGGGCTGGAAGAGCAGGACACGAAGGCGGATGGAGGAGGGAAGGGAAGCAGCGGACCAAGGGCGAGGGGAAGCACCACGGCCAGCGAAAGCCGCGGTGCCCGCAGGAGGCCAGGCGAAGGGCTGGAGACGGATCTGAGATAGGCGGAGACGCAGCCCCGGGTGCCCCCAATGCCCTGAGTGCCCGGCGCTGGACTGGCTGATGGGACGGGGAGCCCTGCTCTGTTCATCCCCTCGGAGGCGTCTGGTGCCGGTGCTGCCAGAGACGGGACGCAAGGTGGGTGGCCCGCTGTCCTGGCCCAGTCTGGCCGGCCCTAGGTCCTGATGGCCAGAAGCCGCGCCAGAGTGGGCCGGGCAGCGGGGGGGGGGGGCGGGGGGAGGGATGGACAGATTGGGAGAGGGGGGTAGAGGAGGGATGGGGGAGAGGGGATGGGGATGGGGGCCGGAGGAGGGACAGATTGGGAGAGGGGGGTAGAGGAGGGATGGGGGAGAGGGGATGGGGATGGGGGCCGGAGGAGGGACAGATTGGGAGAGGGGGGTAGAGGAGGGATGGGGGAGAGAGGATGGGGATGGGGGCCAGAGGAGGGACAGATCGGGACAGGGGGATAGAGGAGGGATGCGGGAGAGAGGGTGGGGGGTAGATGGAGGGATGGGGATGGGGGCCGGAGGAGGGACAGATCGGGACAGGGGGGTAGAGGAGGGATGGGGGAGAGAGGGTGGGGATGGGGGCCGGAGGAGGGACAGATCGGGACAGGGGGGTAGAGGAGGGATGCGGGAGAGAGGGTGGGGGGTAGATGGAGGGATGGGGATGGGGAAGAGGGCCGGAGGAGGGACAGAGCGGGGAAGGACCGGGGGCTGGAGGGACGGGGTGGGAGGATAGAAGAGGGGAGGGGGCTGGCTGGCTGGGGGATAGGAGGGAGGGGATGGAGGAGGGAGAGCAGGGAGGGATAGAGGGGCGGGGGCTAGAAGAGAGGACTGGGATAGAGGGTAGGGAGATGGAGGGGGGACATAAGGGGGGCGGGAGAGGGGATGGGGATAGAAGGGGGGCTGGGGGCGGAGGAGGGGGAGGGGGATAGAAGGAGAGGGGGGATGGGATGGGAGATACAAGGGGGGGCTGGAGGAAGGAGGGGAGGGGCGGGGGGCACAAGGGGGGAGGGGGACAGAAGGGGAGGGGGGATGGGATGGGAGATACAAGGGGGGTTGGGGGCGGAGGAGGGGCGGGGGGCACAAGGGGGGCGGGGCGGAGCAGGTCAGGCGCGGGGCTGATTGGCTGCCGGCGCAGCCCGTCACCCGCCCCCCCACTTCCTGCCGGGCCCCCCAGGCGCGGGGGGAGGCGCCGCAGCAGCCGGAGCCGGAGCATCTCCCTCGCCCGCAGCATCAGCACCAGGCGCCATGGCCCGGCCCCGATCCCGACCCCGATCCCGGGGGCGCGGGGGGTAGAGCCCGGCGCGGGGCGCGGCGCCGCCCGACCCCACCAGCCCCAGGTGCCGGGGGGAGCCCGGGCGGGGGAGTTGGGGGGATTGTGGGGCTGGGGGTTGGAGGGCGGGGGAGCGAGGATTGTGGGGTTGGGGGGCAGAGGCCGGGAGGTGGGGCTGTGGGGGGGAGGATTGGGGGGCAGAGGCCGGGCAGGGGGAATTGGGGGGCAGAGGCCGGGAGGTGGGGCTGTGGGGGGAGGATTGGGGGGCAGAGGCCGGGCAGGGGGAATTGGGGGGCAGAGGCCGGGCGGGGGGAATTGGGGGGCAGAGGCCGGGAGGTGGGGCTGGGGGGGGAGGATTGGGGGGCAGAGGGGGGGTTGGGGGGCCGAGGCCGGGCGGGCTGTGGGAGGGGGGTTGTGGGGGGTGGAGTTCGGGGGTCCCCCCAGCTGGACATGTCCCTGGGGGCGGAGGGGCTGGGACTGTGAGGGGGGGTCACTGTCTGTCACCCCATCCCCCCTCGCTCCCCCCCCCCCGCCTGCCTCCTTTTATCTCTTCCCCTTCCTGAGTCAGCTCCTGCCCCCTCCCCCACTCCGCGATTGGGGGCCTGTGGCACAGAGCCCAGCCCTCCCCCCCCCCCCGGTGTCCTGGGGGGCTGAGGGCTCCGAGCTCATTGCCCCGGGTGCGGGATAGGGGCTGTGTCCGGGCTGGGCACACTGTGTGTGTGTGTGTGTGTGTGTGACAGCTGCACTGCCCCGTGGGCCCGGCGGGTTGTGGTACAGTCTGTGCGATGGACACACCGTGTTGTACCAGACAGGCTGGGTGTGTGTCTCCCCAGCGCGCCGGGGGGGGAGGGGGTATTTATCCCCGAGCGGGGGCTGTGTGCCGGGCAGCGACGTGCCCCCAAGGCCCGGCTGGGGCATTGCCCGTCTCACGGAGGCACTGCCAGGGACTGGCACGATGGCGCTGCCCGGCCCGGGGGGGCTGCTTTGCTTTGTTTCTCTCCGGCCCCCGCGTGGTCCCGTGCGGTTCCCATCCCGTGCTCACAGCGTGGGCTGCCCGGCCTCCCTGTCTCTGGACTAGCGGGGGGCAGCGGGCTCAACTCCCTTGAACCCCCAGCTCCGGGAGTCATGGGCTTGCGGGAGGCACCTCTCGCTTTCCCGTCCCAAAGTTTCTGGCCGTGCGGGCCGTGGGCGCGGCTTGGCAGTGCGCCCGACAGAGGCCCACGCGCGGATGAGACGCCCGCATGGCCGGCAGCCCCCATCTCAGGAATTTGGAGTCCTGTGTATTTGGACCATGTGGCCAGCCAGACTTTTCCGGTGCGAGCTGCTCGCGCCATTCCCCGGAGCTCCCCTCACTTACCCCCATCTCCATCCCCGCCTGGTCACCTTCTCCGCCAGCGTCAGGTTTTCTTCCAGCCCCAGGCGAGGAAATTCCCCATCCCTCTCTGCTCGCTTGTTCTCCGCTCTGAGCGGGTGTTTCCAGCCGGGCCGCGCCCTTGATGTCACCCCGCTGGGGTTAGAAAAACCGTAGGAAATTCCCAGCCAAACAACTTGGTGTGCCTGGGCGAGAGGTGTGTATAGGGCGTGGTTGTGTGTGTGTGTGTGGGGGGGGGTTGTGTACGGTCTCTGTCTGTTGTATACACACCCTGCGTTTGGGCAAGTACTGAGAGCGTATGGCTGTTCAGTGTGTGTGCTTCTGTTACACTCACACACAGTGGTATGTTACAGTGTGTGTATGTGTGTATAGACAGGATATTCTATGCCTACCCTGCGTGTGTAGAGACAGTATATTGTATATCCTCTGGGCGTGTTTATGGCAGTGTGTTGTGCTGACCCTAGATACGCACACAGGGTGTATATTGCATGCCGTGCAGACAGCTGTATAGATAGTGTGTTATATGCAAAACCTGTGTGTGAGTATGTAGACAATATTATATACCCTGCGTGTTTGTGTATACATTTATACCGTGTGTGTGTGTGTGGGGGGGAAGGGGTACGTTTAGCACCAGTATATTACCTACCCGGTGTGTGTACAGACACAATATGACATACTCTGTATATTTGTGTGTGTGTGTGACATGCGTGTGAGAGAGTGTCAACATATTATATATACCATGTGTATAGACAATGTGTTACATACCCTGCAGGTGTGCGCCTGGCGGGGTGTGAGCCACACTCTGTGTGTTAGGTAGAGGTGTGAGGTGTGTCTGTACTCCGACAGTGTGTTACACGCCCCGTGAGTGTGATCCATGCTGTGTGTGTTAGGTACAGGAGTGCGGTGTGTCTGTATCCTGACTGTGTGTTACACGCCCCGTGGTGTGATCCACGCTGTGTGTGTTAGGTACAGGAGTGCGATGTGTCTGTACTCTGACTGTGTGTTGCACACCCTGTGGGTGTGATCCATGCTCTGTGTGTTAGGTACAGGTGTGGGGTGTGTCTGTATTCTGACCGTGTGTTGCACGCCCCGTGGGTGTGTTGTACACAGCAGGAGGTTGTGGTGGGACGGGGGGACATACAGGCTCTCAGCTCCGGTTGACAGCGAGTGTTAAAGCCAGGCGTAGTTTCCCCACACACACACACACCGTGGTGCTCCGGGGGTCCGAGCGAAGGGTGAGCAGGACATGAGCGCTGACCCGAACAGAGCCAGATTCCAGGGCAGCCTCCGTGTCTGGGAACTCTGGGGGTGCTGTGAGGGGGGCACTGACTGCACGTCCGGCCCCGGGAACCCCCGCCGTCTGCCTGCCCTGCCCTGCCAGCGGGCGCAGGCCAGGGCACGGCATCGGGCACAGGGACATCACTGGGGCCATGGCTCGTGGAGGGTCCTAGTGGGGAGAGAGCGATGGGGCTGGAGAAGGGTCCCTGGGGTGCCCCAGAGTTCAGGGGGGTTCCAGGCCGCTGGGCACAGCCTGTGTCGATGGCACCGGCTCCCTCTTACGCGCTGCGTGCATGGGAATTTACAGTGCATTTAGAGCTGCACTGGGCCTCCGTAGCAGAGACGCATGGCGTGTGCAGATCCAGCGTGCGAGAGACGCTTGTGAACATCCCGCCCGTGAGTGCATAGTGCGCTGTAAAGGGACGCGCTCCGACGGACTGATCGGCTGCGGGGTGACATTCCCGGCATTATTTTAAATGTATTTTAAAGAATCCTTATTGAGGTTGCAGGAACAAACCATCCCGATGTGTAGAAAGAACAGTAAATATGGCAGGTGACCAGCTTGGCTTCACAGTGAAATCCTTGCTGATCTTAAACGCAAAAAAGAAGCTTACAAGAAGTGGAAGATTGGACAAATGACCAGGGAGGAGTATAAAAATATTGCTCAGGCGTGCAGGAGTGAAATCAGGAAGGCCAAAGTACGCTTGGAGTTGCAGCTAGCAAGAGATGTTAAGAGTAACAAGAAGGGTTTCTTCAAGTATGTTAGCAACAAGAAGAAAGTCAAGGAAAGTGTGGGCCCCTTACTGAATGAGGGAGGCAACCTAGTGACTGAGGATGTGGAAAAAGCTAATGTACTCAATGATTTTTTTGCCTCTGTCTTCACGAACAAGGTCAGCTCCCACACTGCTGCACTGGGCAGCACAGCATGGGGAGGAGGTGACCAGCCCTCTGTGGAGAAAGAAGTGGTTCGGGACTATTTAGAAAACCTGGACGAGCACAAGTCCATGGGGCCGGATGCGCTGCATCCGAGGGTGCTAAAGGAGTTGGCGGATGAGATTGCAGAGCCATTAGCCATTATCTTTGAAAACTCATGGCGATCGGGGGAGGTCCCAGATGACTGGAAAAAGGCTAATGTAGTGCCCATCTTGAAAAAAGGGAAGAAGGAGGATCCGGGGAACTACAGGCCAGTCAGCCTCACCTCAGTCCCTGGAAAAGTCATGGAGCAGGTCCAGAAGGAATCAATTCTGAGGCACTTAGAGGAGAGGAAAGTGATCAGGAACAGTCAGCATGGATTCACCAAGGGGAAGTCGTGCCTGACTAACCTAATTGCCTTCTCTGATGAGATAACTGGCTCTGTGGATGAGGGAAAAGCAGTGGATGTGTTATTCCTTGCCTTTAGCAAAGCTTTTGATACGGTCTCCCACAGTATTCTTGCCGGCAAGTTAAAGAGGTATGGGCTGGATGAATGGACTATAAGGTGGATAGAAAACTGGTTAGATCGTCGGGATAAATGGGTAGTGATCAACTGCTCCATGTCTAGTTGGCAGCCCGTATCAAGCGGAGTGCCCCAAGGGTCGGTCCTGGGGCCGGTTTTGTTCAGTATCTTCATTAATGATCTGGAGGATGGTGTGGACTGCACTCTCAGCAAGTTTGCAGATGACACTAAACTGGGAGGAGTGGTAGATACGCTAGAGGGTAGGGATAGGATACAGAGGGACCTAGACAAATTGGAGGATTGGGCCAAATGAAATCTGATGAGGTTCAACAAGGGCAAGTGTAGAGTCCTGCACTTAGGACGGAAGAATCCCATTCACTGTTACAGACTAGGGACCGAGTGGCTAGGCAGCAGTTCCGCAGAAAAGGATCTAGGGGTTACAGTGGACGAGAAGCTGGATATGAGTCAACAGTGTGCCCTTGTTGCCAAGAAGGCTAACGGCATTTTGGGCTGTATAAGTAGGGGCATTGCCAGCAGATCTTGGGACGTGATCGTTCCCCTCTAGTCGACATTGGTGAGGCCTCATCTGGAGTATTGTGTCCAGTTTTGGGCCCCACACTACAAGAAGGATGTGGAAAAATTGGAAAGAGTCCAGCGGAGGGCAACAAAAATGATTAGGGGGCTGGAGCGCATGATTTATGAGGAGAGGCCGAGGGAACTGGGATTGTTTAGTCTGCAGAAGAGAAGAGTGAGGAGGGATTTGATAGCTGCTTTCAACTACCTGAAGGCGGGTTCCAAAGAGGATGGAGCTCGGCTGTTCTCAGTGGTGGCAGATGACAGAACAAGGAGCAATGGTCTCAAGTTGCAGTGGGGGAGGTCTAGGTTGGATATTAGGAAACACTATTTCACTAGGAGGGTGGTGAAGCACTGGAATGGGTTACTAGGGAGGTGGTGGAATCAGCTTCCTTGGAGGTTTTTAAGGCCCGGCTTGACAAAGCCCTGGCTGGGATGATTTAGTTGGGGTTGGTCCTGCTTTGAGCAGAGGGTTGGACTAGATACTTCCTGAGGTCCCTTCCAACCCTGGTATTCTATGGTTATCGGCACACCGGGTGAGCATGGACACTGCAGCCACGCCCTGGGTGTGCAATCTGCGTTCTAGGGCACGCCCCCCGTGCACATGCATACAGCGCAGGTGCAGTCCGGGGGTGTCGATATTACATACACCGTGTGTACGCGTACTGCAGATAAGCTCAGTGTGTGTATAATTGTACACACCGTGTGTGCGTGTACTCCGGACAAGCTGTGCGCGTGTACAATTGTACACACGGTGTGTGCGCGTACTCCGGACAAGCTGTGCGCGTGTACAATTGTACACACGGTGTGTGCGCGTACTCCGGACAAGCTGTGCGCGCGTACAATTGTACACACGGTGTGTGCGCGTACTCCGGACAAGCCGTGCGCGTGTACAATTGTACACACGGTGTGTACGCTTACTGCGGACAAGCCGTGCACGTGTACATTTGTACACACCGTGTGTGCGTGTACTCCGGACAAGCCGTGCGCGTGTACATTTGTACACACCGTGTGTACGCGTCCTCATCAGCGATCCCGCGAGGATGATCTTTCCCAGGTTTTAGTTTTCATGGGTCCTGTGGTGACTGAGGAGTCCGATCCGTGGCAGACGTTGCGGGTGGTGTTGGAAGCCAGGGCTGGCCCGCGATTGCTGCGTGACCGTTGTGTTTCCTTTCTTGGCTGGCGTTTTTCTGCGACCAGGGCATGGCGATTTTCCTCAACAGTGGACATTCCCTCTGTGACAAGTCTTGGCCAGTTACCCCTCTCCTGGGCTGCTGTCTCCCAGCATGTGGTGCTGATGCCACATCTCTTGGTGTTGATCTTGCAGGTCTCTTTGAAGCGTTTCTTTTGGCCTCCCCGTGTCCTTTCTCCTTCGGTGAGCTGGGCATACAGCCGTTGTTTTGGTAAGCGCACGTCAGGCATGCGCACACGGGGCCCGCTCCACCTCAGCTGGGGCTGGATAATCACTGACGATGTTGGCCTCTGTGAGGACACTGACATTAGTGTGACGAGCCTCCCACGTTACGTGGAGGATCTTCCGAAGGAAGTGCTGGTGCTGGTGTTTTCTGCCAGTTGCCCACGTCTCACAGCCGGAGAGGAGCGTTGGGGTTACCACCGCTTTGTGCATGAGAAGTCTCGTGTGTGTTCTGATCGTTGAACGCCCGGCCTGTGCTGAGTGTCGACATCTCCCTCTGCCCTCTCTGAGAGATGGCTGCCAAGATAGCAAAGAATTCTACATTTTCCACTTCCTCTTTGTCAGCGTCGATCTTCCTTGCTGGGTCTGATGCTTGACCAGGGACTGGCTGGTGGAGAGCTTTTCTTTTGCTGATGTTCAGAGTCAGAAGCAATTACGGGCTGTTTGTAGGTCTCCTCCTTTGAGTGCACAACTACAGCACAATCACCGGCGTACCGGAGTTGGGGTATTGTTGCCGATATTCGTTCTGGCCCGGAGACGAGAAAGGCTGAAGAGGTGGCCGTCAATCGCCAATGCCCTGCAGTAGACGGTCTTGGGTTAGCTAAGAAAATGGAGAAAAGCCTTGTTCCATGCCAGTTTGGATGACGCAGGGCTCAGGGTGGAGGCAGTCATCTGGTCATGGAGGAGTCTTACCGTGGTGATACGTTTGCTCGGGCAGCCAAACTTTTCCACGCTTTTCCACAGAGCCTTGTGGTTGACAGAGTCGACGGCGTTGGTCAGATCGCTAAAGGCCGTATGCAGCTCCTGGGGGTGTTCCTGGCATTTCTCCCAGATCTGCCCGGCTGCGGAGGTCACGTCAGCGGCGCCTCGGGATGGTCTGAAGCTGTGCTGGGGTTCTGGCAGTGCGTCCTCCGCAAGAGGGAGCAGGCGATTCAGTGCGGCTCTGGCGAGAATCTCCCCAGTGCCCCGAAAGTCCACACAGTCGGCCTGGCTCCCTTTTTGAAAACGGGGACGCGTACTGCAGACAAGCTGTGTATGTACGATTGTACACACCATGTGTCCGCATACTGCAGATAAGCCATGTGTAGAATTGTACACACCAGGTGTACGTGTACTGCGGACAAGCTGTGTATGTACGATTGTACACACCATGTGTCTGCATACTGCAGATAAGCCGTGTGTGTGTATAATTGTACACACGGTGTGTCCGCATACTGCAGATAAGCCGTGTGTGTGTATAATTGTACACACGGTGTGTCCGCATACTGCAGATAAGCTGTGTGTGTGTATAATTGTACACACGGTGTGTCCGCATACTGCAGATAAGCTGTGTGTGTGTATAATTGTACACACGGTGTGTACGCATTCTGCGGACAAGCCGGGTGTGTGTATAATTGTACGCACAGTGTGTACGCGTACTGTGGACAAGCCAGGTGTGTGTATAATTGTACACACGGTGTGTACGCGTACTGTGGACAAGCCGGGTGTGTGTATAATTGTACACACGGTGTGTACGTGTACTGCGGACAAGCTGGGTGTGTGTATAATTGTACACACCGTGTGTACGTGTACTGCGGACAAGCTGTGTGTGTGTATAATTGTACGCACAGTGTGTACGCGTACTGTGGACAAGCCAGGTGTGTGTATAATTGTACACACGGTGTGTACGTGTACTGCGGACAAGCCGGGTGTGTGTATAATTGTACACACCGTGTGTACGTGTACTGCGGACAAGCCGGGTGTGTGTATAATTGTACACACCGTGTGTACGTGTACTGCGGACAAGCCGGGTGTGTGTATAATTGTACACACCGTGTGTACGTGTACTGCGGACAAGCTGGGTGTGTGTATAATTGTACACACCGTGTGTACGTGTACTGCGGACAAGCTGGGTGTGCGTATAATTGTACACACCGTGTGTACGTGTACTGCGGACAAGCTGTGTGTGTGTATAATTGTACACACCGTGTGTACGTGTACTGCGGACAAGCTGTGTGTGTGTATAATTGTACACACCGTGTGTACGTGTACTGTGGACAAGCCGGGTGTGTGTATAATTGTACACACCGTGTGTACGTGTACTGTGGACAAGCTGTGTGTGTGTATAATTGTACACACCGTGTGTACGTGTACTGCGGACAAGCTGTGTGTGTGTATAATTGTACACACCGTGTGTACGTGTACTGCGGACAAGCTGTGTGTGTGTATAATTGTACACACCGTGTGTACGTGTACTGCGGACAAGCTGTGTGTGTGTATAATTGTACACACCGTGTGTACGTGTACTGTGGACAAGCCGGGTGTGTGTATAATTGTACACACCGTGTGTACGTGTACTGCGGACAAGCCGGGTGTGGGTATAATTGTACACACCGTGTGTACGTGTATTGCGGACAAGCCGGGTGTGGGTATAATTGTACACACCGTGTGTACGTGTACTGCGGACAAGCCGGGTGTGGGTATAATTGTACACACCGTGTGTACGTGTACTGCGGACAAGCCGGGTGTGTGTATAATTGTACACACCGTGTGTACGTGTACTGTGGACAAGCCGGGTGTGTGTATAATTGTACACACCGTGTGTACGTGTACTGCGGACAAGCTGGGTGTGTGTATAATTGTACACACCGTGTGTACGTGTACTGCGGACAAGCTGTGTGTGTGTATAATTGTACACACCGTGTGTACGTGTACTGCGGACAAGCTGTGTGTGTGTATAATTGTACACATGGTGTGTACGTGTATTGTGGACAAGCCGGGTGTGGGTATAATTGTACACACCGTGTGTACGTGTACTGCGGACAAGCTGTGTGTGTGTTTAATTGTACACACGGTGTGTATGTGTACTGCGGACAAGCTGTGTGTGTGCCCCCACTCGCTTGTCCCCAGGCCTGGCCCTGCTGGCTCCGCACCCCCGGTCAGCGGCACCGTCTCTCCAGCCCCCGTCTTGCTCTGGGTCGGCTTGAGCCAGTTCCCTGCTGGTGCTGTCCATTCCACCCCGCCCGGGCGCTGCCACCCGCTGGGCACCGTGTACGGGGTAGGGGAAACTGAGGCACCCTGCGGCTTCATAAAACACTGCAAACAATTCCCACTTTGTCATGTCTACACGCAGCCTACACAGACGTGCACTGCGGACGCAGCCTGTGTGCTTGTGTTCGGCCTGGTGTGTGCACACCCGCTGGGCGTGTGACTCCCGACTCCCGTCTCCTGTATACACCCGGTTGTTACACACACACTGTGCATAGATGTGCGTGGCAGGGGCAGTGTCGGGGTGTGTCTGTGTGTGTGTGTGTGTCTTGTCTGTCTGTCTGTCTATTGTATTTTTACAGCTGAGGTTGCTGGACTGGTTCTGGTTTCTCTCTGGCTGCAGCCGCTCCCCCGGCGCTCTGCCCGCTGGTGACTTTCCCTTTGGCCTGGCAAAGCCCCCGGTCCCTTTGCTGCTCGGTTCTGGCAGCTCCGGAGAGGCCCAGACGGGCCGTTCCACCCCTCGGCCGGCGCTCAGCGCGTGTCAGGGGCTGCGGGGGCTTGGGGCCTTTCGCCAGGGAAAGCCGGGCTTGTGCCAGCAAAATCGGCGTGGGACTCCCTGCCCAACGCCACGCCAGGCGCTGGCACCCCTCACGCCTGCAGCCCCTGGTAGCCCGGCCCTGCCCCCCCAGCTCTGCCGGTGCCCCTCACTCCCGACCCGCAGCCCCTGCTAGCCCAGCCCTGCCCCCCCCCCAGGTCTGCCAGTGCCCCTCACTCCCGACCCGCAGCCCCTGCTAGCCCAGCCCTGCCCCCCCCCAGGTCTGCCGGTGCCCCTCACTCCCGACCCGCAGCCCCTGCTAGCCCGGCCCTGCCCCCCCCTGCTCTGCCGGTGCCCCTCACTCCCGACCCGCAGCCCCTGCCAACCCAGCCCTGCCCCCCCCAGCTCTGCCAGTGCCCCTCACTCCCGACCTGCAGCCCCCTGCTAGCCCGGCCCTGACCCCCCAGCTCTGCCGGTGCCCCTCACTCCCGACCCGCAGCCCCTGCCAGCCCAGCCCTGCCCCCCCAGCTCTGCCGGTGCCCCTCACTCCCGACCCGCAGCCCCTGCCAGCCCAGCCCTGCCCCCACCCAGCTCTGCCAGTGCCCCTCACTCCTGACCCACAGCCCCCGCTAGCCCGGCTCTGCCTGGCAGCCTGTGTGACGGGCCGTGTCCCCGCAGGGCCATGGAGCTGTCGCTGGCCCAGTGGGCGCTCGCCCTGCTCCTGCTGGCCGTGCCCCTGCTCTACGAGTGCAACGCCACCTTCCGGTACTTCTGCAAGATGGCCTTCTACAACGGCTGGATCCTGACGCTCGCCGTGCTGGTCATCCCGCTCTGCGCCCTGCGGGGCCGCAGCGTGGAGAACATGAAGTGAGTGCGGGCCGGGGGGGCTCTCCGCTGGGGGAGGGGATAGAGCGGGGGGGGGGGCCATGTCAAGGTGCCAGGGGGTGGGATACGGCAGGGGCAGGTCTGTAGCCGGGGGGGGAGGGTTCCTGACCCCCAGGCTCTGGTTGTTGGGGGACCCCCCACACTGCCCCCCCAGCGTGTGTCTGCTCCCCTCCCCCCAGGATCATCCGGTTCATGCTGCACCACGTGAAGTACCTGTACGGCATCCGCATCGAGGTGCGCGGCCTGGAGCATTTCAACCTGCCCGAGCCCTACGTCGTCGTCTCCAACCACCAGAGCTCCCTCGACCTGCTGGGTGCGCCGCTGGGGGCGGGGCTCCGGGCTGGGGGCGGGGCTTGGGCTGGGGGTGCTGGGGCGGGGCTAGAGGTGGGGGTCTGGGCTGGGGGCGCCGGGCGGGGCTTGGGCTGGGGGCGGGGCTCCGGGCTGGGTGGGGCTGGGGGCGGGGTTCTGGAGGGGGAGCACCCGGCTACTGCAGTCCCTGCTGGGCCCAACAGAGGGCAGAGTGGGGCGGGGCCAGCTGGTGGGGGCGGGGCTCCCAGCCCATTAACCCCTCACTCCCCGCAGGGCTGGTGGAGGGGGGTGGGCGGGGTCCCCAGCCCGTTAACCCCTTGCTCCCCACAGGGATGATGGAGGTGCTGCCCGACCGCTGCGTGCCCATAGCCAAGAAGGAGCTGATGTACATGGGCACCGTGGGGCTGGCCTGCTGGCTCGGCGGCATCATCTTCATCAACCGCAAGAAAACGGACGACGCCATCGGCGTCATGTCGGAGACGGCGCAGACCATGCTGCGCGACAATGTAGGGGGGAGAACGGGGGGTGCACAGCCGGGGGGGGAGGCGCATGTGGTGAGGGTGGGGGCAGCTCCATGGGGGTGTCTGTGTGTTTGGGGTGAGGGTGTCTGGGGGGGCTCCATGGGGGTGTCTGTGTGGAGGTGGGAGGTATGGGGGACTTCCTGGGGGGATGTGAGGGGACTCGGGGGGGTTGTGCTGCGTGGGTCCCTGCTCTCACCCCACGCTCTCTGGCAGGTCCGGGTCTGGGTTTTCCCCGAAGGAACCAGGAACCACAACGGCTCCATGCTGCCCTTCAAACGTGGGGCCTTCCACCTGGCCGTGCAGGCCCAGGTACGTTCCCCCGACCCCCTCCCGTTCCCACCCCCCGGGCTCCCCCTCCCGGCCGCGCGGGCCCAGGTAGCAGGTTGATGGCAGGCGGCTACTGGGGAGATTCTCAGCCCCATATTGGCTGGGCTGGGTGCAGTGAGTTACTCGAGGGGGGGGGAGGTGATGGGGTCCCCGGGGTGCAGCCTGGGACCGTGGCACTACTGGGCCCCCTTCACTCCCCAGCCTGGGCCGTCTCTCCCAGAGCCAAGCCAGTGACCTGCAGCAAACCCCTCCGGGTGCTGTGATCACTCAGCCCTACGGGGAGCTCCACACCCGGCTCCAGCCGCTCCCGATTCACACCCAGAGCCAGGCCCCGGCCAGTTCCCCCCAGCCCCGGCCTTGCCCCCCGAGCCTGCCCAGCGTGAGTTCATTACCTGCCCGCCCCCCTTGCTGTGGGAAGGACACGGTCCAGCCTTTGTATGGGAGCCGAGATCCCCGAGCAAACCCCCTGGTCGAGGGACAGCAGAACAGAGGTTTATTAATTGCAAATCCCGGATTCCAGCTCCCCCACTCGCCGGCCCCAGTGACCCCCCCCATAACTCCCTGCACCCCAACGCTGCCCAGGGCAGCGGGTCTCAGCAGCTCACGGGCGCTGGGTGTGAGACGTGACGGATACGGGGGTACAGGGCACTGCTTGGAGCGACAGGGTAGGATTCTGATCCCCCCTCCCCCCGCAGGTGCCTGTGATCCCCATCGTGATGTCCTCGTACCGCGATTTCTACAGCAAGAAGGAGAGAAGATTCACGACGGGTGAGCGACCCCAGGGGTCAGGGAGGGGCTGGTGGAGGGGGGCTGTGTGTGGGGGGTTGTGGGGCTGTAGGTGGGAGGTCCGGGGAATGGGGGGGCTGTAGGTGGGGAGGGGAAGGGGGATGTTTGGGGGCATTGCTGGGGGCGCTGTAGGTGGGAAAAGGGCTGTGCAGGGGGTCGGGGAAGAAGGGAGCTGTGGGGGGCCATAGGTGGGGGAAGGGAGCTGTGGGGGGCCGGAGGTTAGAGAAGGGGGGCGTGCGGGGTGGGTCAGGGGGGAAGGGGGCTGTGCGGGGCTGGAGGTTAGAGAAGGGGGCCGTGCGGGGTGGGCCAGGGGAGAAGGGAGCTGTGGAGGGCCGGAGGCGGGGCGGTTCGGCCGCTCCCGCCCCCCTCACGTGCCCCCCTTCCCCGCAGGGCGCTGTCTGATCCAGGTGCTGGCGCCGATGCCCACGCAGGGGCTGGGCCCGGAGGCGGTGCCGGCGCTGACGGAGCGCGTGCGCCAGGCCATGCTCGAGGCCTTCGACAGCCTGTCGGGGGAGCTGAGCCCTGGCCCGGAGCCCCCTGCCCCACAGTGACACCCCCGCCAGCCAGCTGGGGCGGAGCCTTTGCCGAGTGGGCGGAGCCAGCCCCAGCCACGCCCACCAGGCAGAGCAGCCATGGACCAGATCTACTAACCCAGCATTCCGACACCCCCCTCCCGGTTTAGCCTCTTGGTATCTCCCGCTCCCCCACCATCACCTCCCCCCAGTCCTGTCAACATGGACTGATCCACTCCAGTCTGAACCATGGACTGATCCATTCCAGTTTCCTAACGGGGGGAAGGAGGATTAAACAATGGACTGATCCATTCCAGCTTGAACCATGGACTGATCCATTCCAATTTCCTAACGGGGGAAGGAGGATTAAATAATGGACCATCCACTCTAGCCTCCTGCTGGGAGGAAGAACAGACGCTGTGGACCAACCCATTCCTCCCTCCCACAGGGGGGAGCCGGGGGAAAAAAGGACCTCATGGATTGTTCCACTCCAACCTGCCCCAGGAAGAAAGCAAACTGCAGACTGTTCCACTTCAACCTTTGGGGGGAGCAGAGAAAGAAGGCCAGGGACTGTTCCACTCCAACCTCCTGGTAGGGGGAGTAAAGGAAGCTGGACCGGTCCACTCCAACCTCCTGTTGGGGGGAGGGGGGGAAGGAAGCCACAGACCATTCCACTCTACCCTCCTGCTCGGGGGAAGGAAGCCACAGACCGTTCCACTCCACCCTCCTGCTGGGGGGAAGGAAGCCACAGACCGTTCCACTCCACCCTGCTGGGGGGGAGGAAGCCATGGAAGAGACGTTCGTTCCTCCCCCACATGCCCTCTGCCCCCCAGCTGTGGGCGCACCATGGAAAGGAGACCGTGCCAGGGACACGATGGACGGTGCCATGTGGAGCGGGGGGGGGGGGAGTGGACACAGGAAAGACAATTCCCCCCCCCCTCAGATTCACTCATCAATGGAAGACTCTTACCCGGGGAGGGATGGATGTTTATTCCCCCCCAATCTGGATGGATCCCGCCCAGGAAGGGGGCATCGCGTCCCCCTGTCGATGCCCCCAGAGGCGGAGATGCTGCGGGATGGATGGGGGGAGGTGGCATAACCCCCCCAGGGGAAATGGGGGGGTGGCCCTGGAGTCCCCCCTAGCTGGGGGGAGGGGTTTGCTCCATGGACGGGGGGTCAGAGGAAGGAAGGGGGTCGGCGGGGTGGAGGGAACGGGATTGGAGGGGGTTGCGAGGCTGGTGGAGGGCAGGAGATCAGGATGTGGGGGCTGGGTGGGGTGATAGGGCTAGTGGGGGAGAGGGGCAGGGATGGGGAGGGAAGGAGGGGTAATGGGGGGTGGGGGGGGCAGAGAGGGGGATGGGGGCTGGCCAGGAAACCTGGCTTCTGATGGGGGGGGATTCATTTGTGCAGGGGCTCCATTTTTTTGAGGGGGGGAGGGAGTGCTGGCTTCTGATTGGCTGTCAGGATAGGCCATGCCCCCAGGAGCAGGGGGCCATGGTATGTATTTATTAACTGTTTCTTTGTGTGTAATTTGCGGGGGGGGGCAGGATCTTGCCAATTGTTCCCCTCGCCCCGTCTGCTCCATGGGGGGACCTGGGGTGAGGGGGGCACCCAGCCCCCTAGGGATCCCCCAGGGCACCCTCTCCCGGGGGGGTTATGGGGGGGGGTTGGGTCCCTGCGCCCGCGACCGTTCTGCTTTTAATAAACACCATAGAATGTGGCTGCCCCACGGTGCCTCCCCCTGGTCACTGTGGGTGTGGTTGGGGCGGGGCTTTGGCCGGGAGCTCCTCCCCCTGGTAACAGGGCGGGGCTTTGGCCGGGAGCTCCTCCCCCTGGTGACAGGGCGGGGCTTGGGCCAAAACCTCCTCCCCCTGGTCACTGCGGGCTGGGTGGGGGCAGGGCCTGAGCCGGGAGCTCCTCCCCCTGGTCACTGTGGGCGGGGCCTGGGCCAGGATCTCCTCCCCCTGGTAATTGACCCCCAGGCTCTGCTCTGTGCCCAGGCCGCTGGGATTGACCCCTTAGCGGGCTGGGCTCACAGTGCCCCACAGCTGCCCAGGGTCTGGCTCAGGGCCCCCCAGATGGAGCCTGCAGCCCCTGCGCCCCCATCTGTGGGGCTCGCTGCAGCAAATGGGCCAGGCCACCCCAGCCTGGCCTGTAACGCCCCCAGACAGTGCCAGGGCCTGAGCCTTTGCAGCGCTGAGTACCAAGGAGGGAAACTGAGGCACGCTTAGGAATCATAGAAATGTTACAGAAAATCCCCCCTCCTTTGTCACACCCCTTCACGTCCATCCCAGGCCAATATGGGGCAGTCATCTGGCTCCTCCCCTGTGGGGCACACCCCTAGGGGTAGGGGGTGTGGCCCTGAATTCTGTTCCAGCCCCTGTCCCCAAGGTCACCGCCTGATGTCACATGTGGGAGACTGTGACATCACAAATATTAAGCGATGTCAGGGGGGCAAAGGGGCTGATGATCTCACAGGGGGTGGGGCACTGAGGTCACATAGAGTGATGACCTCATTGGCCTGGGGGTGGGGAGTGCTGCCATTACACACATACTGATGATGTCCCACGCAGCGGATGATGTCACGCCATAGTCGGGCCCGCCTGGGGAAAGGCTGATGAGGTCATGGAGTTTGGGGGTGTGACCTCCGGAGAGGACTGTGACATCACGCAGGTATGATGATGTCACACGGAATGATACCATCACACGCTCTGAGCCTGGCAGGGACAGCAGGCTGTGATGTCATGCAGCAAATGATGATGTCATAGTTCTGGGGTGACATCCTGCCCTGGATCATGGAGGGGGCGGGGCTAATGGCATGTGGGCCTAATTCAGCAACCCAGAGCCCCCCATGAACCTCGAGGGGGGGAGGGCCTGTGCAGTGCTCTGTTGCCATGGTGAGGGGGCTCAGGGGCACTGGCAGGGCTGGGGGGGGCAGGGCTGGGCTGGCAGGGGCTGCGGGTCGGGAGTGAGGGGCACCGGCAGGGTCGGGAGTGAGGGGCACCGGCAGAGCTGGGGCAGGGCTGGGCTGGCAGGGGCTGCACGTTGGGAGTGAGGGGCACCGGCAGAGCTGGGGGGGGGCAGGGCTGGGCTAGCAGGGGGCTGCAGGTCGGGAGTGAGGGGCACTGGCAGAGCTGGGGGGGGCAGGGCTGGGCTGGCAGGGGCTGCGGGTCGGGAGTGAGGGGCACTGGCAGAGCTGGGGGGGGGGGGCAGGGCCTGGGCTGGCAGGGGCTGCGGGTCGGGAGTGAGGGGCACCGGCAGAGCTGGGTGGGGGGGCACTGAGGGGCAGCCCCATCTGCAGAAGCGCTGGGTGCCGTATTCACCCCCCGACTCATTTCCTCTGCCCCCCACCCCCCCTTCCTGCTGCTTCTCGGCACCGGGCCCCTGGCACCCAGCCCGCCCGGCCCGGAAAATGTAAGAACAATGAGGGGAGGAAAGAAACCGGCCAGGCCCTGAGAGCAGGGAGAGTTGGCAAGAGAACCCCAGGAGTCCGGGCTCCCGCCTTCTCTGCCTCCACAGGCCCCTACTCCCCTCCCAGAGCCGGGGAGGGGAACCCAGGAGTCCGGGCTGGGGGCTCCCATCCCCCCACCCCACCCCTTTGCACCAATTAAAGGCCCTGGGGCTGGAGGCTGGAATCCAATTAACTATTTAATTCATCTGTGCTAATTAGCAACGTCCGGCATAAATTAGAGGCATTAAGAAGGGTTTAAAGCGCGGGGGGGGGACACCCCCCATTCCTTGCCCCCCCTCAGTTTTTCGCCGGGCTGGGGTGGGCGTCACCGGTTCACTTCGTATCCGAACCCGTTTCTCCCGTCCTGGCAGGAGCCTGGGGGGGCAGAGAAAGGGTTAAACTGGGGGAGCCCCCGCGACCCCCCCCCCCCGCAAAGCTCTAGGGCCCGGTAGTTCCCCTCCCCCGCCAGGGCCGGGTCCCCACAGCTTGTGAGTGAAGGGGGCGGGGGGGATTTGGGGGGGTCCAGGGTCACTCCCAGGCAGGGGGGGATTTGAGGGACCCGCGGGGTCACTCCCAGGCAGGGGGGATTTGGGGAGCCCGCATGGGGGCCGGGGTCACTTCTAGGTGCGGGGCGGCTGGGGGCGTGGATATTTGGGGGGACCGGGGGGGGCGGGGTCATTCCCAGGCAGTGGGGGCAGGGGCATTTGGGGGGCCCGCGGAGGGGGCGGGGGTCTCTCCCAGGCAGTGGGGGCAGGGGGATTTGGGGGGCCCGCGGGGAGGCGGGGTCACTCCCAGGCAGTGGGGGCAGGGGGATTTGGGGGGCCCGCGGGGAGGCGGGGTCACTCCCAGGCAGTGGGGGCAGGGGGATTTGGGGGGCCCGCGGGGAGGCGGGGTCACTCCCAGGCAGTGGGGGCAGGGGGATTTGGGGGTCCGGGGGGGCGGGGTCACTCCCAGGCAGTGGGGGCAGGGGGATTTGGGGGGCCCGGGGGGGGCGGGGTCACTCCCAGGCAGTGGGGGGCAGGGGGGATTTGGGGGGGCCCGCGGGGGCGGGGGTCACTCCCAGGCAGTGGGGGCAGGGGGGATTTGGGGGATCCGGGGGGGCGGGGTCACTCCCAGGCAGTGGGGGCAGGGGGGATTTGGGGGGCCCGGGGGGGGGTCACTCACAGGGCCCCCAGTCTCTCCTCCAGCAGCAGCAGTTGGTCGCTGAGCGAGTCCAGCGGTCCAGGTACCGGAGGCGGCTCCAGAGCTCGGCAAGCTCGGCGGGGCCCAGATCGGCCACGGGGGGCGGCAGCAGCCGGCGCAGGGTCCCCAGGGCCCGCTCCACGCGCTGGGGGGGCAGCGTCAGTGGGGGGTGAGCCCCAAACTCCCAGCGGCCCCCGACACCCATGAGCCAACCCCCCCCTAGCGCCCCCATGTCCCCCCAATTCCCCCTAGCGCCCCCATGTCCCCCCAACCTCCAATAGCGCCCCCCCGACACCCCTCTGAGCCAACCCCCCTAGCGCCCCCATGTCCCCCCAACTCCCCCTAGCGCCCCCCCGACACCCTCTGAGCCGACACCCCCTGAGCCAACTCCCCCTAGCGCCCCCATGTCCCCCCAACTCCCCCTAGCGCCCCCCCGACACCCTCTGAGCCCCCAAACTCCCAGCGCCCCCCCCGACACCCCCTGAGCCAACCCCCCCAGCGCCCCAATGTCCCCCCCAACTCCCCTAGCGCCCCCCCGACACCCTCTGAGCCCCCAAACTCCCAGCGGCCCCCCCGACACCCCTGAGCCAACCCCCCTAGCGCCCTCTGAGCCCCCAAACTCCCAGCGGCCCCCCGACACCCCCTGAGCCAACTCCCCCTAGCGCCCCCATGTCCCCCCAACCCCCCTAGCGCCCCCCGACACCCTCTGAGCCCCAAACTCCCAGCGGCCCCCCCGACACCCCCTGAGCCAACTCCCCCTAGCGCCCATGTCCCCCAACCTCCCCTAGCGCCCCTGACACCCTCTGAACCAACCCCCCCTAGCGCCCCCATGTCCCCCCAACCTCCCCTAGCGCCCCCCCGACACCCTCTGACCCCAAACTCCCAGCGGCCCCCCCGACACCCCCTGAGCCAACCCCCCTAGCGCCCCCATGTCCCCCCAATTCCCCTAGCGCCCCCCGACACCCTCTGAGCCAACTCCCCTAGCGCCCCATGTCTCCCCAATTCCCCCTAGCGCCCCCTGACACCCTCTGAGCCCCAAACTCCCAGCGGCCCCCCGACACCTGGGCCCCCCAACACGACCGAGCCCCCAAACTCCTCCAGCGCCCCCGAGTCCCCCCCCGACGCCCCCCACATCTGAAACCCGAAACTCCCGCCGGCCCTCCTCTCTCCCACCCAGCTCCCCCATATCATGTCACTAGCCCCCTGCACCCCCCCATCTCCCCCCGCCCCTCCCTCCAAGCCGGTAACCCCGCCCCCAGCCCCCTAAGCTCCGCCCAGCCCCTCCCCGCTCACCTCCTCCAACTTCTCCATCTGCTGCTGCAGCTCCTGCACCTGCCGGGTTAGGCGCTCCGGGGCGGGGGGGTCCCGCGCTGGGGGGGCGGGGAGAGGAGAGGGCACTGAGAGAATAACACAACGCCCCCCCCCCCGAGAACCCAGGAGTCCGGCCCCTCCCCGGCTCCAACCCCCCAGCCCCCACTGCCCTCCCCGAGCTGGGAGAGAACCAGGAGTCCTGGCTCCCAGCCCCCTGCTGCTCTAACCACTAGACCCCCCCACTCCCCTCCCCGAGCTGGGATAGAACCCAGGAGTCCGGGCTCCCAGACCCCACTGCCCTCCCCGAGCTGGGAGAGAACCCAGGAGTCCGGGCTCCCAGACCCCCCTGCTCTAATCCACCAGCCCCCACTCACCTCCCAGAGCCGGGAGAGAACCCAGGAGTCCTGGCTCCCAGCCCCCCCCGGCTCCAACCCACCAGCCCCCACTCCCCTCCCAGAGCCGGAGAGAACCCAGGAGTCCTGGCTCCCAGCCCCCCCGGCTCCAACCCACCAGTCCCCACTCCCCTCCCAGAGCCGGGAGAGAACCCAGGAGTCCGGCCTCCCAGACCCCACTGCCCTCCCCGAGCTGGGAGAGAACCCAGGAGTCCGGGCTCCCAGCCCCCCCCCACCGCTCTAACCACCAGCCCCCCCGTTCTAACCACCAGCCCCCACTCCCATCCCAGAGCTGGGAGAGAACCCAGGAGTCTGGGCTCCCCCCCCCCCCCCGTGGTGCCCCACGTACCTGGGGGTGTGGGCAGTGGGGCGGTGTGGGCGGTGGGCAGCGGGTGGCAGCCGGTCCCGTCAGGCCCCGGGGCGAAGCCGGGCTCACACTGGCACCGGTAGCTGCCCGGGGTGTTGAGGCAACGCTGGGGGCAGAGGGGGGCGGGCGAGCGGCATTCGTCCACATCTAGAGAGGAGAGACCCACTGTGGGGCAGGACACCTGGGTTCTCTGGGAGGGGAGGCGGACTGGGGGGTTAGAGCAGGGGGAGCTGGGAGCCAGGACTCCTGGGTTCTCTCCCCGGCGCTGGGGGGTTAGAGCAGGGGGAGCTGGGAGCCCGGACTCCTGGTTTCTCTCCCCGGCTCCAGGAGGGGAGTGGGGGCTGGTGGGTTAGAGCAGGGGGGGCTGGGAGCCAGGACTCCTGGGTTCTCTCCCCGGCTCCAGGAGGGGAGTGGGGCTGGTGGGTTAGAGCAGGGGGGGCTGGGAGCCAGGACTCCTGGGTTCTCTCCGGCTCTGGGAGGGGAGTGGGGACGGGTGGGTTAGAGCGCGGGAATGGGTGGGGGGCCCGGACGCCTGGGTTCTACTCACCCACGTGGCAGTAGCGCCCCCCCCAGCCGGGGCGGCAGTGGCACCGGTCGGGGCTGGCGCAGACGCCCCCGTTCTGACAGGGCTTGTGGCACACGGCTGTGGAGGGAGAAGGGCGTTGATGGAGTTAGCGGGGTGGGGGAGGGGTTGGGGGTCCCACCCCACCCAGCTGGGCCCCCTCCCGACTCACCCTCCTCGCAGGTGTTGGCCCCCACGTGCCTCTTCTTCCAGCCCTGGCAGCAGATGGTGTCGGTCTGCAGCACGTCCCTGGTCACCTGGCGCACGGCCACGCGGTACGTGGTCCTGTGGGCAGCGATGGGACCCAGGAGTCCGGGCTCCCAGCCCCCCCTGCTCCAACCCACCAGCCCCCACTCCCCTCCCAGAGCTGGGGAGAGAACCCAGGAGTCCTGGCTCCCACCGCCCAGCTCTAACCACCAGCCCCCACTCCCCTCCCAGAGCCAGGGAGAGAACCCAGGAGTCCTGGCTCCCAGCCCCCCCTGCTCTAACCCACCAGCCCCTACTCCCCTCTCGGAGCCAGGGAGAGAACCCAGGAGTCCTGGCTCCCAGCCTCCTGCTCTAACCACCAGCCCCCACTCCCCTCCCAGATCCGGGGAGAGAACCCAGGAGTCCTGGCTCCCAGTCCCCCCTGCTCTAACCACCAGCCCCCACTCCCCTCCCAGAGCTGGACCAGAAGACAGGAGTTGTGGCTCCAGCCCCCCCGCTCTAACCCACCAGCCCCCACTCCTCTCCCAGAGCCAGGGAGAGAACCCAGGAGTCCTGCGGGGGGGGGGGGGAATACCTGTAGGTGCTGCAGATGCGGCCCCCGGGGCACAGGGTGAGGTAGGGCTGGTGCAGTGGCCGGGCGAAGGTCTCGTTGTAAACCAGGGGGACCCGCAGGGTATGACGGGCGCAGACACCCCGGCTGGGGGGAGAGATGGTGAGAGAGCAGCCCCCCCCACATCTCCAGAGACCCCCCCCAGAGCCCTTGTCTGCTCAAAGCCTCCCCCCAGCCCCCGTATCCTCACAGCCGCCTCAGACCCTCCAGCATCCATATCCTCACAGTCACCCCAGGGCCCCCTCCCACCCAAGGAGACCCCCCCCCGACCCCAGGGCCCCACATCCCCACCCTAGAGCTCCCCCTCTCACCTCTCTGGCTTGGCTCCCTGCCCCCCGACCCCCAGGATC
>NC_088802.1:1340281-1408643 GCF_011386835.1 Chrysemys picta bellii | reverse complement strand
GGTGGGTAGATATGTATGGGGGTGGATGGATGGATGCACAGATGGAAGGGTGGGTAGATATGGATGGGGGTGGATGGGTGTTTTGGGGAATGCATGGGTATATGTGTATGTGTAACTCTTCTGCCAGCAGCAGAACAATGGGTGGGTTGGGGGTGGTGATGCATGCTTGGACAGGTGGATGGATGGGTGCGTACAGGGATAGATGGAGGAGTGGTTGGGGATGGGTGGGTGTCAATGGGGATCTATCCATTGATGTTGGTGACTTTAGTTCATGCCCTTCTCTTTCCCTCTCATTTGTTCTTCGATCCATCCTCTCTCAGCCCAACTCTCACTGAGGTTTGTGCCAGTTGATCTGGGCCGACCCCTCCAGGGAGGTGTGATGGCCACGGGGAACCTGGGAATGTGGGATCCTCTTTGCAGACATGGACGGTCCATTTGTGTGTCCCCAGCTCTCCTTCCCACAGCAGGATGCAGCTCTGTCCTGGGGCTGGTCTCTGGGGCTTCCTGCGCCCTCGTCCCACTAATCTTCTCTGCTGATCCCCTCTGGGCAGGAACTGCCCGGCCCCCCAAGGACCTGGTCAGCCACCCTAATCCAGCCATGCCCTAACCCGCCTCTTTGTTCCAGCCAAGGAGCCGCGGGTGCAGGAACTCACCTTCCAGCCCAGCCTGGGGGAGCTCTCGGCCTCTGACGTCACCCACAACTCCACTCTGCTCTCCTGGACCGTCCAGACCGGGGATTTTGACTCCTTCCTCCTCCAGTACAAGGACGCGGAGGGCAAACTCCAGGCGCTGCCCATGGACGGGGGATCCCGCACGGTCACTGTAACCAACCTGGCTCCCTCCCACAGATACAAGTTCAACCTCTACGGCATCTCCGGCCGCAAGCGCTTCGGCCCTGTCTCCACCGACATCGTCACAGGTCAGCGGCTGCTCCAGGGGCGCAGCTCCTTCCCCTCCCGCCCCCTTTGCTTTCCAGTGTGACATGGATGCCGAACACTGGCCCAGGACGTTCTGAAGAAGATGCTTCCAAGAGTCCTGCATCCACAACCAGATTGCCGGCCATTCAATGGATAGATAGGAGAATGGATGGTCATGGGTGTACGTATGTATGTCCGTATGTATGCATAGACAGACATATATGGGGATGGATGAATGGATGGACAGAAGGCTCAGTAGACATGCATGGGGGTCGGTAGATGGACAGACCGAAGGGTGGGTAGATATGTATGGGGGTGAACGAATTGATGTACAGACAGAAGGGTGGGTAGATATGAATGGGAGTGGATGTATGGATGGACAGACGGAAGGGTGGGTAGTTATGTATGGGGGTGTATGGCAAGATGGACAGACGGAAGGGTGGGCAGATATGTATGGGGGTGGATGAATGGATGGACAGACAGAAAGGTGGGTAGATATGTATGGGGATGGATGGATGGATGGACAGATGGAGGGTGGGTAGATATGTATGGGGGTGGATGGATGGATGGATGGACAGATGGAAGGGTGGGTAGATATGTATGGGGGTGGATGGATGGATGGACAGATGGAAGGGTGGGCAGATATGTATGGGGGTGGATGGATGGATGGATGGACAGATGGAAGGGTGGGTAGATATGGATGGGGGTGTATGGCGGGATGGACAGATGGAAGGGTGCGCAGATATGTATGGGGGTGGATGGATGGATGGACAGATGGAAGGGTAGGTAGATATGGATGGGGGTGTATGGCGGGATGGACAGACGGAAGGGTGGGCAGATATATATGGGGATGGATGAATGGATGGACAGAAGGCTCAGTAGACATGCATGGGGGTCGGTAGATGGACAGACCGAAGGGTGGGTAGATATGTATGGGGGTGAACGAATTGATGTACAGACAGAAGGGTGGGTAGATATGAATGGGAGTGGATGTATGGATGGACAGACGGAAGGGTGGGTAGTTATGTATGAGGGGGGAATGGCAAGATGGACAGACGGAAGGGTGGGCAGATATGGATGGGGGTGGATGGATGGATGGACAGATGGAGGGTGGGTAGATATGTATGGGGGTGGATGGATGGATGGATGGATGGATGGATGGATGGATGGATGGATGGATGGACAGATGGAAGGGTGGGCAGATATGTATGGGGGTGGATGAATGGATGGACAGACAGAAAGGTGGGTAGATATGTATGGGGATGGATGGATGGATGGACAGATGGAGGGTGGGTAGATATGTATGGGGGTGGATGGATGGATGGATGGACAGATGGAAGGGTGGGTAGATATGTATGGGGGTGGATGGATGGATGGACAGATGGAAGGGTGGGCAGATATGTATGGGGGTGGATGGATGGATGGACAGATGGAAGGGTGGGTAGATATGGATGGGGGTGTATGGCGGGATGGACAGATGGAAGGGTGCGCAGATATGTATGGGGGTGGATGGATGGATGGACAGATGGAAGGGTAGGTAGATATGGATGGGGGTGTATGGCGGGATGGACAGACGGAAGGGTGGGCAGATATATATGGGGATGGATGAATGGATGGACAGAAGGCTCAGTAGACATGCATGGGGGTCGGTAGATGGACAGACCGAAGGGTGGGTAGATATGTATGGGGGTGAACGAATTGATGTACAGACAGAAGGGTGGGTAGATATGAATGGGAGTGGATGTATGGATGGACAGACGGAAGGGTGGGTAGTTATGTATGAGGGGGGAATGGCAAGATGGACAGACGGAAGGGTGGGCAGATATGGATGGGGGTGGATGGATGGATGGACAGATGGAGGGTGGGTAGATATGTATGGGGGTGGATGGATGGATGGATGGATGGATGGATGGATGGACAGATGGAAGGGTGGGTAGATATGTATGGGGGTGGATGGATGGATGGACAGATGGAAGGGTGGGCAGATATGTATGGGGGTGGATGGATGGATGGACAGATGGAAGGGTGGGTAGATATGGATGGGGGTGTATGGCGGGATGGACAGATGGAAGGGTGGGCAGATATGGATGGGGGTGGATGGATGGATGGACAGATGGAAGGGTGGGTAGATATGGATGGGGGTGTATGGCGGGATGGACAGATGGAAGGGTGGGCAGATATGGATGGGGGTGGATGGGTGTTTTGGGGAATGCATGGGTAGATGTGTATGTGTAACTCTTCTGCCAGCAGCAGAACAATGGGTGGGTTGGGGGTGGTGATGCATGCTTGGACAGGTGGATGGATGGGTACGTACAGGGATGGATGGAGGAGTGGTTGGGGATGGGTGGGTGTCAATGGGGATCTATCCATTGACGTTGGTGAGTTTAGTTCATGCCCTTCTCTTTCCCTCTCATTTGTTCTTCGATCCATCCTCTCTCAGCCCAACTCTCCCTGAGGTTTGTGCCGGTTGATCTGGGCCGACCCCTCCAGGGAGGTGTGATGGCCACGGGGAACCTGGGAATGTGGGATCCTCTTTGCAGACATGGCTGGTCTATTTGTGTGTCCCCAGCTCTCCTTCCCACAGCAGGATGCAGCTCTGTCCTGGGGCTGGTCTCTGGGACTCCCTGCGCCCTCGTCCCACTAATCTTCTCTGCTGATCCCCTCTGGGCAGGAACTGCCCGGCCCCCCAAGGACCTGGTCAGCCACCCTAATCCAGCCATGCCCTAACCTGCCTCTTTGTTCCAGCCAAGGAGCTGCGGGTGCAGGAACTCACCTTCCAGCCCAGCCTGGGGGAGCTCTTGGCCTCTGACGTCACCCACAACTCCACTCTGCTCTCCTGGACCGTCCAGACCGGGGATTTTGACTCCTTCCTCCTCCAGTACAAGGACGCGGAGGGCAAACTCCAGGCGCTGCCCATGGACGGGGGATCCCGCACGGTCACTGTAACCAACCTGGCTCCCTCCCACAGATACAAGTTCAACCTCTACGGCATCTCCGGCCGCAAGCGCCTCGGCCCCGTCTCCACCGACATCGTCACAGGTCAGCGGCTGCTCCAGGGGCGCAGCTCCTTCCCCTTCCGCCCCCTCTGCTTTCCATTGTGACATGGATGCCGAACACTGGCCCAGGACGTTCTGAAGAAGATGCTTCCAAGAGTCCTGCATCCACAACCAGATTGCCGGCCATTCAATGGATAGAGATGGGAGTAGATAGGGATGGGTGGATGGATGGATGGATGGATGGATGAATGAATGGATAGACAGTCAGACAGCTGGATTGGTGTGCGTGGGGCAGGTTGAGTGTATGGAATGATGTGTATGGGAACAGATGGATGAAGAGATAGGTACATGGATGGGTGTCTAAAGGAGTGGATGGAGGGGATGGTCATCGATGAGTAGATAGACGAATGGATGTGTATGGGGATGGATGGATGAACAGGCAGGTGGGCAGATATATATGGAGATAGATGAATGGATAGACAGAAGGCTCGGTAGATATGTGTGGGGGTGGATGGATGGATGGAGGGGATGAGATGGGTGGATAGATGGAGGGGATCTATATGGGGATGGACAGATGGACGGGTGGGTAGGGATGGATGGATGGAAGGATGGATGGATAGATAGAGGAATCGGTCGATATGGGGATGGACAGATGGACGGGTGGATAGATGGATGGAGGTGATGGGACTGATGGAAAGATAGAGGAATAGATCTATATGGGGATGTACAGCTGGACGGGTGGGTGGGGATGGATGAATGGAGGGGATGGGTTGGATAGATAGAGGAATGGGTCGATATGGGGATGGACAGATGGACGGGTGGGTGGGGATGGATGAATGGAGGGGATGGGATGGATGGATAGATAGAGGAATCGGTCGATATGGGGATGGACAGATGGATGGTTGGGTGGGGATGGATGGATGGATGGATGGAGGGGATGGGATGGATGGATAGATAGAGGAATGGATTGATATGGGGATGGACAGATGGATGGGTGGGTGAGGATGGATGGATGGAGGGGATGGGATGGATGGATGGATATAGGAATGGATCGATATGGGGATGGACAGATGGGTGGGTGGGTTGATGTGTGGAGGGGATGGGATGGATGGAGGGGATGGGATGGATGGATGGATATAGGAATGGATCGATATGGGGATGGACAGATGGGTGGGTGGGTTGATGTGTGGAGGGGATGGGATGGATGGAGGGGATGGGATGGATGGATAGATAGAGGAATGGATATATATGGGGATGGACGGATGGATAGGTGAGTGGGTGGATGTAGAGGGATGGATGGACAGACAGACTGGTGGGGGTGTGTGTATGGCAAGTGATGGATGGACGGAAGGCTGGGTGGATGTGTATGGGGATGAATGAATGGACGTACAGACGGTAGAGTGGTTGGATGGGTGTTTTGGGGGATTCATGGGTACATGTATATTTGTAACTCTGTGCCCAGGTTGCATTATCAGCTATAAGGAGGGGGTGGGTAAGGTGATTGATGCATGGATGGACAAACGTATGGTGTAGTGATGAACCAACGGATGGATGGGTGTGTAGGAGGATGGAGGAGTGTCTGGGGATAGATAGGTGTCATCTGTTGACATTGGTGGTTTTGGTTCACCCCCTTTTCTTTCTGTCTCGTTTCTTCCTCCTTCCCTCTGTCTCCTCCCATCTCACTCAGCCCTCACTGAGGTTTGTGCCGGTCGCTCTCGGCTGAACCCTCCATGGAGGTGTGATGGCCACGGGGAACCTGGGAATGTGGGATCCTTTTTGCAGACATGCCCCGTCCATTAGTCTGTCCCCAGCTCTCCTTCCCAGCAGCAGGATCCGGCTGTGTCCTGGGACAAGTCCCTGGGCGTCCCTGCACCATCCCCTGCTAATCCTCCCTGCAAATCTCCTCTGGCTAGAAATAACCCAGCCCCCCCCAAGATCCCAGCGAGTTGCCCCCACTCCAGCCTCCCCCTTCACCCCCTTCTCTCTGTTCCAGCTGTGGTGGGGCCGGAGGAGGAACCCACTCCCCAGCCCAGTCTGGGGGAGCTCTCGGCCTCTAACGTCACCCATGACTCCATCCTGCTCTCCTGGACCGTCCAGGCCGGGGACTTCGACTCCTTCCTCCTGCAGTACAAGGACGCGGAGGGCAAACCCCAGGCGCTGCCCGTGGACGGCAGATCCCGCACGGTCACCGTAACCAACCTGGCCCCGTCCCACAGATACAACTTCAAATTCTACGGTGTCTCCGGCCGCAAGCGCCTTGGACCTATCTCCACTGATGCTGTCACGGGTCAGCGGCAGCTCCCAGGGCCCGACCCCTTCCCCTCCCACCCCCCTTTGCTCTACAGTGTCAGGGACACCATCCACTGGGCCAGGACCTTCCCAGGAAAACACTTCCAAGCCTCCACAAGCAGATTGGCAGCCATTCAATGGGTAGAGGGAAGAATGTGGATGGGGATGGATGGATAGACAGACAGCTGTATGGATGTGCATGGGGCATGTTGAGTGAATGGATAGAGGTGTCTAGGGATGGATGGATGAATTAATAGGATGTCTATGGGGGTGGATAGAGATGGATGGAGGGAGGGGATGGTAATGGATCCATAGAAAGAGGAATAGATATATATGGGGATGGTCAGATGATGGGGGGGCAGATGGACTGGGGGGCAGGTGTGTATAGCGATTGATGGATGGACAAATGGCTGGGGGGATGTGTATGGGGATGGACAGACTGGTGGAGAGATGTTTATGGGGATGGATGGATGGACGTATAGACGGTAGGGTGGGTGGGTGGAAGTGTATGGGGATGGATGGATGGACGGACGTACAGACAGTAAGGTGGATGGATGTGTGTGGGAATGGACATGTTTATGGGGATGGATGGATGGACTTATAGATGGTAGGGTGGGTGGATGTGTATGGGGATGGACAGACTGGTGGATGGATGTTTATGGGAATGGATGGATGGACATACAGGCGGTAGGGTAGGGGGATGTGTATGGGGATGGATGGATGGACGTACAGTAGGTAAGGTGGGTGGATGGGGATGGACAGAAGGGCAGACTGTTGGAGGGATGTTTATGGGGATGGATGGACGTATAGACGGTAGGGTGGGTGGGTGTGTATGGAGATGGACAGAAGGGCAGATTGGTGGATGGATGTTTATGGGAATGGATGGATGGACATACAGGCGGTAGGGTAGGGGGATGTGTATGGGGATGGATGGATGGACGTACAGTAGGTAAGGTGGGTGGATGGGGATGGACAGAAGGGCAGACTGTTGGAGGGATGTTTATGGGGATGGATGGATGTATAGACGGTAGGGTGGGTGGGTGTGTATGGAGATGGACAGAAGGGCAGATTGGTGGATGGATGTTTATGGGAATGGATGGATGGACATACAGGCGGTAGGGTGGGTGGATGTGTATGGAGATGGACAGAAGGGCAGATTGGTGGATGGATGTTTATGGGAATGGATGGATGGACATACAGGCGGTAGGGTGGGTGGATGTGTATGGGGATGGATGGATGGACGTACAGACAGTAAGGTGGATGGATGTGGATGGAGATGGACAGAAGGGCAGACTGGTGGATGGATGTTTATGGGAATGGATGTATGGACATACAGGCGGTAGGGTGGGTGGATGTGTATGGGGATGGATGGATGGATGGACGTACAGTCGGTAAGGTGGGTGGATGGGGATGGACAGAAGGGCAGACTGTTGGAGGGATGTTTATGGGGATGAATGGATGGACGTACAGGCGGTAAGGTGGATGAATGTGTATGGGGATGGATGGATGGACGTACAGTCGGTAAGGTGGGTGGATGGGGATGGACAGAAAGGTAGACTGTTGGAGGGATGTTTATGGGGATGGATGGACGTATAGACGGTAGGGTGGGTGGGTGCGTATGGGGATGGATGGATGGACGTACAGACAGTAAGGTGGATGGATGTGTATGGAGATGGACAGAAGGGCAGACTGGTGGATGGATGTTTATGGGAATGGATGGATGGACATACAGGCGGTAGGGTGGGGGGATGTGTATGGGGATGGACAGACTGGTGGAGGGATGTTTATGGGGATGGATGGATGGACGTACAGACGGTAAGGTGGATGGATGTGTATGGAGATGGACAGAAGGGCAGACTGGTGGATGGATGGATGTACAGACAGTAGGGTGGGTGGATGTGTGTGGGAATGGATGGGTGTTATGGGGGGATTGATTTATAGATGTGTATGTGTAACTCTGTGGCTAGGTCACATTGTCAACAAGAAAGGCTGGGTGGGTGATAGATGCATGGATGGGCGGAAGTATGGGATCGCGATGGATGGATGAGGAGTGTCTGGGGGTGGACGGTGGTCAATGGGGATCTTTTCATTGAGGGTGGTGGTTTTGGTTTCACCCCCTTCTCTTTTTCTCTCATTTGCTCTTCCTTCCCCCCTCTCCTCCCGTCTCAGCTCAGCTCTGCCCATGGTTTGTGCCGGTCACTCTGGGCCGACCCCTCCGTGGAGGCAGGGTGGCTGCGGGAAACCCAGGAATGTGGGATCCTCTTTGCAGACATGCCCCGTCCGTCTGTCTGTCCCCAGCTCTCCTTCCCAGCTGCAGGATCCAGCTGTGTCCTGGGGCCAGTCCCTGGGGCTCCCTGCCCCCTCTCCCGCTAATTCATTGGGATGGCAATAATCCGGCCCCCCAAGGACCCAGAAAGCTGCTCCTGCTGACCATCCCCTTCACCCCCCTCTCTCTGTTCCAGCTGCGGCGCCGACGGAGGAGGTACCCACCGCCCAGCCCAGCCTGGGGGAGCTCTCGGCCTCCGACATCACCCACGACTCCATCCTGCTCTCCTGGACCATGGAGGAGGGGACCTTCGACTCCTTCCTCCTCCAGTACAAGGACGCGAAGGGCAAACCCCAGGCGCTGCCCGTGGGCGGGGGATCCCGCACAGTCACCGTAACCAACCTGGCCCCGTCCCGCAGATACAAGTTCAACCTCTACGGCATCTCCGGCCGCAAGCGCCTCGGCCCCGTCTCCACCGACGCCGTCACAGGTCAGCGGCTGCGTCTACGGGTGCAGCTCCTTCCCATCCCAGCCCCTTTGCTTTGCAGTGTGGCAGGGATGCTGGCCACTAGACTGGGACCTTCCTGGGATGAAGCTTCCAGTCTCCAGCTTCCATGACCTGTCTATGGCCTTTCAACAGATGGAGAGAGAGAGAAGGTTGAGTGTTTACATGGCTGGACAGGGGTGTTGGTGGGTGAATGGATAGAGGGTGGGTTGGAACGGATGGAAGGATAGCTGTGTATGGGGATGGATGGATGGATGGATGGATGGATGGATGGATGGATGGATGGATGGATGGATGGATAGAGGGTGTGTGTAGATGGATAGATGGGTGTGTGTTGAGATGGATGGAGGGATAGCTGTGTGGGGATGGATGGGTGGATGGGTGGATGGATGGCTGAGTGTTGAGACGGATGGAGGGATAGCTGTGTGTGGGGATGGATGGATGGATACAGGGAGTGGATGGATGGATGGATGTGTGTTGAGACGGATGGAAGGATAGCTGTATATGGGGATGGATGGATAGAGAGTGTGTGTGGATGGATGGATGGATGGATGGATGGATGGATGGATGGATGGATGGATGGATGGAGGGTGTGTGTGGCTGGATGGGTGGATGGATGGCTGAGTGTTGAGATGGATGGAGGGATAGCTGTGTGTGGGGATGGATGGATGGGTGGATGGATAGAGGGTGTGTGTGGATGGATGGGTGGATGGATGGATGGGTGGATGGATGGCTGTGTGTTGAGATGGATGGAAGGATAGCTGTGTTTGGGGATGGATGGATGGATGGATGGATAGGTGAGTGTTGAGATGGATGGAGGGATAGCTGTGTATGGGGATGGATGGATGGATAGAGGGTGTGTGTGGATGGATGGATGGATGGATGGATGGCTGTGTGTTGAGATGGATGGAAGGATAGCTGTGTTTGGGGATGGATGGATGGATGGATAAGTGTGTGTTGAGATGGATGGAGGGATAGCTGTGTTTGGGGATGGATGGATGGATAGAGGGTGTGTGTGGATGGATGGGTGGATGGATGGATGGGTGGATGGATGGCTGTGTGTTGAGATGGATGGAAGGATAGCTGTGTTTGGGGATGGATGGATGGATGGATAGGTGAGTGTTGAGATGGATGGAGGGATAGCTGTGTATGGGGATGGATGGATGGATGGATAGAGGGTGTGTGTGGATGGATGGATGGATGGATGGATGGAGGGATAGCTGTGTATGGGGATGGATGGATGGATGGGTGGATGGCTGGCTGTGTGTTGAGATGTATGGAGGGATAGCTGTGTATGGGGATGGATGGGTGGATGGATGGATAGGTGAGTGTTGAGATGGATGGAGGGATAGCTGTGTTTGGGGATGGATGGATGGATGGATGGATGGATGGATGGATGGATGGATGGATGGATGGATGGGTGGATGGATGGCTGTGTGTTGAGATGGATGGAGGGATAGCTGTGTATGGGGATGGGTGGATGGGTGGATGGGTGGATGGGTGGATGGATGGATGGCTGTGTGTTGAGATGGATGGAGGGATAGCTGTGGTTGGGGATGGATGGATGGATGGATAGGTGAGTGTTGAGATGTATGGAGGGATAGCTGTGGTTGGGGATGGATGGATGGATGGATGGATGGATGGCTGTGTGTTGAGATGGATGGAAGGATAGCTGTGTTTGGGGATGGATGGGTGGATGGATGGATGGATGGATGGATGGATGGGTGGATGGCTGGCTGTGTGTTGAGATGTATGGAGGGATAGCTGTGTATGGGGATGGATGGGTGGATGGATGGATAGGTGAGTGTTGAGATGTATGGAGGGATAGCTGTGTATGGGGATGGATGGAGATTGTGTAGGGCTGTTAGTCTGTCATGGAGGTCACGGAACTCATGGATTCTGTGAATTTCCGTGACCTTTGTGACTTCTGCAGTGGCCAGCAGCAGCAGTTTGGGTGTGTGGGAGGGGGTAGGGGCAGGGGGATGCAGGGGGGTGCTTACCTTGGGAAGGGGGGCTCCCCGGCTCCCACTGGCATGGCCCTGCAGCTCCTAGGCAACGGAGGGTCCAGGAGGCTCCGCACGCTGCCCGTGCTCACAGGCCCCACCCCTGCAGCTCCCATTGGCTGCGGTTCCCAGCCAATGGGAGCCGCACAGCTGGCACTTGTGGCGGGAACAGTGCGCAGACCCCCTGGACCCTCTGCCACCTGGGAGCTGCAGGGACACCCGGAGATGGGAGCCTGTGAGCCCCGCCAACCCTCCGCCCAAAGCACCAGCAGGGGTCCTGGGTCACACGCCACCGCCTGCTCCCCCCCAGCACCAGCACCAGCACCGGACTGCCCTCCCCCCAAACGCATCTGCGGCCCTTTAGTTAGGGGTATATAGTAAAAGTCATGGACAGGTCACGGACCGTGTATTGTTGTTTACCCATGACTAAAATGTAGCCTTAACAATGGGTAATTTTGGCATGGACGGATTGGTAGATGGGTGGATGGCTGTGTGTTATGGGGTGTATGGGGACGGATTGGTAGGTGGGTGGATGGCTGTGTGTTATGGGGACGGATTGGTAGGTGGGTGGATGGCTGTGTGTTATGGGGACGGATTGGTAGGTGGGTGGATGGCTGTGTGTTATGGGGACGGATTGGTAGATGGGTGGATGGCTGTGTGTTATGGGGTGTATGGGGACGGATTGGTAGGTGGGTGGATGGCTGTGTGTTATGGGGTGTATGGGGACGGATTGGTAGGTGGGTGGATGGCTGTGTGTTATGGGGTGTATGGGGACGGATTGGTAGGTGGATGGATGGATGTGTGTTATGGGGTGTATGGGGACGGATTGGTAGGTGGATGGATGGCTGTGTGTTATGGGGTGTATGGGGACGGATTGGTAGGTGGATGGATGGATGTGTGTTATGGGGTGTATGGGGACGGATTGGTAGGTGGGTGGATGGCTGTGTGTTATGGGGTGTATGGGGACGGATTGGTAGGTGGGTGGATGGATGTGTGTTATGGGGTGTATGGGGACAGATAGGTAGGTGGGTGGATGGCTGTGTGTTATGGGGTGTATGGGGACGGATTGGTAGGTGGGTGGATGGCTGTGTGTTATGGGGTGTATGGGGACGGATTGGTAGGTGGGTGGATGGCTGTGTGTTATGGGGTGTATGGGGACGGATTGGTAGGTGGGTGGATGGCTGTGTGTTATGGGGTGTATGGGGACGGATTGGTAGGTGGGTGGATGGCTGTGTGTTATGGGGTGTATGGGGACGGATTGGTAGGTGGGTGGATGGCTGTGTGTTATGGGGTGTATGGGGACGGATTGGTAGGTGGGTGGATGGCTGTGTGTTATGGGGTGTATGGGGACGGATTGGTAGGTGGGTGGATGGATGTGTGTTATGGGGTGTATGGGGACGGATTGGTAGGTGGGTGGATGGCTGTGTGTTATGGGGTGTATGGGGACGGATTGGTAGGTGGGTGGATGGATGTGTGTTATGGGATGTATGGGGACGGATTGGTAGATGGGTGGATGGCTGTGTGTTATGGGGTGTATGGGGACGGATTGGTAGGTGGGTGGATGGCTGTGTGTTATGGGGTGTATGGGGACGGATTGGTAGGTGGGTGGATGGCTGTGTGTTATGGGGTGTATGGGGACGGATTGGTAGGTGGGTGGATGGCTGTGTGTTATGGGGTGTATGGGGACGGATTGGTAGGTGGGTGGATGGCTGTGTGTTATGGGGTGTATGGGGACGGATTGGTAGGTGGGTGGATGGCTGTGTGTTATGGGGTGTATGGGGACGGATTGGTAGGTGGGTGGATGGCTGTGTGTTATGGGGTGTATGGGGACGGATTGGTAGGTGGATGGATGGATGTGTGTTATGGGGTGTATGGGGACGGATTGGTAGGTGGGTGGATGGCTGTGTGTTATGGGGTGTATGGGGACGGATTGGTAGGTGGGTGGATGGATGTGTGTTATGGGGTGTATGGGGACAGATAGGTAGGTGGGTGGATGGCTGTGTGTTATGGGGTGTATGGGGACGGATTGGTAGATGGGTGGATGGCTGTGTGTTATGGGGTGTATGGGGACGGATTGGTAGGTGGGTGGATGGCTGTGTGTTATGGGGTGTATGGGGACGGATTGGTAGGTGGGTGGATGGATGTGTGTTATGGGGTGTATGGGGACGGATTAGTAGATGGGTGGATGGCTGTGTGTTATGGGGTGTATGGGGACGGATTGGTAGGTGGGTGGATGGCTGTGTGTTATGGGGTGTATGGGGACGGATTGGTAGGTGGGTGGATGGATGTGTGTTATGGGGTGTATGGGGACGGATTGGTAGGTGGATGGATGGCTGTGTGTTATGGGGTGTATGGGGACGGATTGGTAGGTGGGTGGATGGCTGTGTGTTATGGGGTGTATGGGGACGGATTGGTAGGTGGATGGATGGATGTGTGTTATGGGGTGTATGGGGACGGATTGGTAGGTGGGTGGATGGCTGTGTGTTATCGGGTGTATGGGGACGGATTGGTAGGTGGGTGGATGGATGTGTGTTATGGGGTGTATGGGGACAGATAGGTAGGTGGGTGGATGGCTGTGTGTTATGGGGTGTATGGGGACGGATTGGTAGATGGGTGGATGGCTGTGTGTTATGGGGTGTATGGGGACGGATTGGTAGGTGGGTGGATGGCTGTGTGTTATGGGGACGGATTGGTAGGTGGGTGGATGGCTGTGTGTTATGGGGACGGATTGGTAGGTGGGTGGATGGCTGTGTGTTATGGGGACGGATTGGTAGATGGGTGGATGGCTGTGTGTTATGGGGTGTATGGGGACGGATTGGTAGGTGGGTGGATGGCTGTGTGTTATGGGGTGTATGGGGACGGATTGGTAGGTGGGTGGATGGCTGTGTGTTATGGGGTGTATGGGGACGGATTGGTAGGTGGATGGATGGATGTGTGTTATGGGGTGTATGGGGACGGATTGGTAGGTGGATGGATGGCTGTGTGTTATGGGGTGTATGGGGACGGATTGGTAGGTGGATGGATGGATGTGTGTTATGGGGTGTATGGGGACGGATTGGTAGGTGGGTGGATGGCTGTGTGTTATGGGGTGTATGGGGACGGATTGGTAGGTGGGTGGATGGCTGTGTGTTATGGGGTGTATGGGGACAGATAGGTAGGTGGGTGGATGGCTGTGTGTTATGGGGTGTATGGGGACGGATTGGTAGGTGGGTGGATGGCTGTGTGTTATGGGGTGTATGGGGACGGATTGGTAGGTGGGTGGATGGCTGTGTGTTATGGGGTGTATGGGGACGGATTGGTAGGTGGGTGGATGGCTGTGTGTTATGGGGTGTATGGGGACGGATTGGTAGGTGGGTGGATGGCTGTGTGTTATGGGGTGTATGGGGACGGATTGGTAGGTGGGTGGATGGCTGTGTGTTATGGGGTGTATGGGGGACGGATTGGTAGGTGGGTGGATGGCTGTGTGTTATGGGGTGTATGGGGACGGATTGGTAGGTGGGTGGATGGATGTGTGTTATGGGGTGTATGGGGACGGATTGGTAGGTGGGTGGATGGCTGTGTGTTATGGGGTGTATGGGGACGGATTGGTAGGTGGGTGGATGGATGTGTGTTATGGGATGTATGGGGACGGATTGGTAGATGGGTGGATGGCTGTGTGTTATGGGGTGTATGGGGACGGATTGGTAGGTGGGTGGATGGCTGTGTGTTATGGGGTGTATGGGGACGGATTGGTAGGTGGGTGGATGGCTGTGTGTTATGGGGTGTATGGGGACGGATTGGTAGGTGGGTGGATGGCTGTGTGTTATGGGGTGTATGGGGACGGATTGGTAGGTGGGTGGATGGATGTGTGTTATGGGGTGTATGGGGACGGATTGGTAGGTGGGTGGATGGCTGTGTGTTATGGGGTGTATGGGGACGGATTGGTAGGTGGGTGGATGGCTGTGTGTTATGGGGTGTATGGGGACGGATTGGTAGGTGGATGGATGGATGTGTGTTATGGGGTGTATGGGGACGGATTGGTAGGTGGGTGGATGGCTGTGTGTTATGGGGTGTATGGGGACGGATTGGTAGGTGGGTGGATGGATGTGTGTTATGGGGTGTATGGGGACAGATAGGTAGGTGGGTGGATGGCTGTGTGTTATGGGGTGTATGGGGACGGATTGGTAGATGGGTGGATGGCTGTGTGTTATGGGGTGTATGGGGACGGATTGGTAGGTGGGTGGATGGCTGTGTGTTATGGGGTGTATGGGGACGGATTGGTAGGTGGGTGGATGGATGTGTGTTATGGGGTGTATGGGGACGGATTAGTAGATGGGTGGATGGCTGTGTGTTATGGGGTGTATGGGGACGGATTGGTAGGTGGGTGGATGGCTGTGTGTTATGGGGTGTATGGGGACGGATTGGTAGGTGGGTGGATGGATGTGTGTTATGGGGTGTATGGGGACGGATTGGTAGGTGGATGGATGGCTGTGTGTTATGGGGTGTATGGGGACGGATTGGTAGGTGGGTGGATGGCTGTGTGTTATGGGGTGTATGGGGACGGATTGGTAGGTGGATGGATGGATGTGTGTTATGGGGTGTATGGGGACGGATTGGTAGGTGGGTGGATGGCTGTGTGTTATCGGGTGTATGGGGACGGATTGGTAGGTGGGTGGATGGCTGTGTGTTATGGGGTGTATGGGGACAGATAGGTAGGTGGGTGGATGGCTGTGTGTTATGGGGTGTATGGGGACGGATTGGTAGATGGGTGGATGGCTGTGTGTTATGGGGTGTATGGGGACGGATTGGTAGGTGGGTGGATGGCTGTGTGTTATGGGGTGTATGGGGACGGATTGGTAGGTGGGTGGATGGCTGTGTGTTATGGGGTGTATGGGGACGGATTGGTAGGTGGGTGGATGGCTGTGTGTTATGGGGTGTATGGGGACGGATTGGTAGGTGGGTGGATGGCTGTGTGTTATGGGGTGTATGGGGACGGATTGGTAGGTGGGTGGATGGCTGTGTGTTATGGGGTGTATGGGGACGGATTGGTAGGTGGGTGGATGGCTGTGTGTTATGGGGTGTATGGGGACGGATTGGTAGGTGGGTGGATGGCTGTGTGTTATGGGGTGTATGGGGACGGATTGGTAGGTGGGTGGATGGCTGTGTGTTATGGGGTGTATGGGGACGGATTGGTAGGTGGGTGGATGGCTGTGTGTTATGGGGTGTATGGGGACGGATTGGTAGGTGGGTGGATGGCTGTGTGTTATGGGGTGTATGGGGACGGATTGGTAGGTGGGTGGATGGATGTGTGTTATGGGGTGTATGGGGACGGATTGGTAGGTGGATGGATGGCTGTGTGTTATGGGGTGTATGGGGACGGATTGGTAGGTGGGTGGATGGCTGTGTGTTATGGGGTGTATGGGGACGGATTGGTAGGTGGGTGGATGGCTGTGTGTTATGGGGTGTATGGGGACGGATTGGTAGGTGGGTGGATGGCTGTGTGTTATGGGGTGTATGGGGACGGATTGGTAGGTGGGTGGATGGCTGTGTGTTATGGGGTGTATGGGGACGGATTGGTAGGTGGGTGGATGGCTGTGTGTTATGGGGTGTATGGGGACGGATTGGTAGGTGGGTGGATGGCTGTGTGTTATGGGGTGTATGGGGACGGATTGGTAGGTGGGTGGATGGCTGTGTGTTATGGGGTGTATGGGGACGGATTGGTAGGTGGGTGGATGGCTGTGTGTTATGGGTGTATGGGGACGGATTGGTAGGTGGGTGGATGGCTGTGTGTTATGGGGTGTATGGGGACGGATTGGTAGGTGGGTGGATGGCTGTGTGTTATGGGGTGTATGGGGACGGATTGGTAGGTGGGTGGATGGCTGTGTGTTATGGGGTGTATGGGGACGGATTGGTAGGTGGGTGGATGGCTGTGTGTTATGGGGTGTATGGGGACGGATTGGTAGGTGGGTGGATGGCTGTGTGTTATGGGGTGTATGGGGACGGATTGGTAGGTGGGTGGATGGCTGTGTGTTATGGGGTGTATGGGGACGGATTGGTAGGTGGGTGGATGGCTGTGTGTTATGGGGTGTATGGGGACGGATTGGTAGGTGGGTGGATGGCTGTGTGTTATGGGGTGTATGGGGACGGATTGGTAGGTGGGTGGATGGCTGTGTGTTATGGGGTGTATGGGGACGGATTGGTAGGTGGGTGGATGGCTGTGTGTTATGGGGTGTATGGGGACGGATTGGTAGGTGGGTGGATGGCTGTGTGTTATGGGGTGTATGGGGACGGATTGGTAGGTGGGTGGATGGCTGTGTGTTATGGGGTGTATGGGGACGGATTGGTAGGTGGGTGGATGGCTGTGTGTTATGGGGTGTATGGGGACGGATTGGTAGGTGGGTGGATGGCTGTGTGTTATGGGGTGTATGGGGACGGATTGGTAGGTGGGTGGATGGCTGTGTGTTATGGGGTGTATGGGGACGGATTGGTAGGTGGGTGGATGGCTGTGTGTTATGGGGTGTATGGGGACGGATTGGTAGGTGGGGTGGATGGATGTGTGTTATGGGGTGTATGGGGACAGATAGGTAGGTGGGTGGATGGCTGTGTGTTATGGGGTGTATGGGGACGGATTGGTAGGTGGGTGGATGGCTGTGTGGTTATGGGGACGGATTGGTAGGTGGGTGGATGGCTGTGTGTTATGGGGACGGATTGGTAGGTGGGTGGATGGCTGTGTGTTATGGGGTGTATGGGGACGGATTGGTAGGTGGATGGATGGATGTGTGTTATGGGGTGTATGGGGACGGATTGTAGGTGGGTGGATGGCTGTGTGTTATGGGGTGTATGGGGACGGATTGGTAGGTGGGTGGATGGCTGTGTGTTATGGGGTGTATGGGGACGGATTGGTAGGTGGGTGGATGGATGTGTGTTATGGGGTGTATGGGGACAGATAGGTAGGTGGGTGGATGGCTGTGTGTTATGGGGTGTATGGGGACGGCTTGGTAGGTGGGTGGATGGCTGTGTGTTATGGGACGGATTGGTAGGTGGGTGGATGGCTGTGTGTTATGGGGACGGATTGGTAGGTGGGTGGATGGCTGTGTGTTATGGGGTGTATGGGGACGGATTGGTAGGTGGATGGATGGATGTGTGTTATGGGGTGTATGGGGACGGATTGGTAGGTGGGTGGATGGCTGTGTGTTATGGGGTGTATGGGACGGATTGGTAGGTGGGTGGATGGCTGTGTGTTATGGGGTGTATGGGGACGGATTGGTAGGTGGGTGGATGGCTGTGTGTTATGGGGACGGATTGGTAGGTGGGTGGATGGATGTGCATGTGGCTCAGAGGAGGGATGGAACGATGCGTGGGATGGATGGCACCGATGGTGAGACGTGTCGGATGCATGGAAAGGAACAGGTGTCTGTGTGGACGCAGAGATCGATGGATGCTCAACCCCTTCCGCACACCCCCACCCCGCCTTTTCCCACCCCCGCTCCGCCCCGTCCCACCTCTTCCCGCCAGGCCCACCCCCCTCTCCTGAGCTCCTCCCCCTCCCCCCACCGCCTCCTGTACACCACAGAACAGCTGATCACGGCGGGTGGGAGGTGCTGGGAGGGATGGGGAGGAGCTTACTGCCGGTGGGTGCTGAGCACCCACTAATTTTTTCCATGGGTGCTCCAGGCCCCTGTGGGGCTGGTTGGGTGTCAATGGGGATCTTTCCATTGACGTTGGAGGCTTTGGTTCAGCCCCTTCTCTTTCTCTCTCCTTTGTTCTTCCTTCCCCCTCTCTCTCTGCCCCTCCCAGCTCAGCTCTCACAATGATTTGTGCTGGGGTGACCCTCTGTGATGAAGGTGCCCTGGGAGCCAGCTGAGGTCACACAATTAGGGTGAACTGCAAACAAAACGGGGCAGACAAACCCCGAACGCTGGTGGATCCTCCAGTGCTGAGATTTACCAAACCAGCCCCAAACAGCTTCTATAGAACCTCCCTGGTTACTCAGACGTCCAAACAACACAGTTCCCTTAAAATGCCCGGCCTCAGGCCTCCGTCCAGACACACGTCAGATACGATGATGATTACTGAGAATCTTCTCTCATCAGATACAAGAAAAGGTTCTTCCAACCCCAAAGGATCAGCCACACACCCAGGTCAAATGATAACTTAAATCTTACCCAAAATACACACTACAGCCAATTCTTATTAACTAAACTAAAATTTATTAAAAAAGAAAAGAGAGAGAGAGTGTTGGTTAAAAGATCAATCTACAGACAGACTTGAATTCAATTCTTGAGGTTCAGACACAGCAGAGATGAGCTTGTAGTGGCCAAAAGTCCTTTTAGAAATAGTCCAGAGGTTATAGTCCAATGTCCATATTCAGGGTGGCTCCAGTCAGTGACTGGGGATCTCAATCCTTGTGGCTTAAGGTTTCCCCCTCTAGAAACCCAAAGCAGATCTGTCTGAAATGAAGCAGGATTGTGTCCCAGGGTTTTTATACATTTCCAGCAGCCTTTCGGCCTGAGAAAACAACAAACATCCTGACAATTAGCCCAGGATAATTTATCCATTAAACAGTTCAGATCCAGGTTACCACGACCTTCCAAAGAGATGATAATAATAATAATTAATATAGAGAATAATACTATTTCACACAAGTGTCTTCCTAAATGTTAATATTCCTTTTTTGATCTTTGAATCATAGCAATAGACAAGACTTGTTTGCTGACATCACAAGCCCTGAGCAAACAGCTCCCCTTCTCTCTCTAACAATGCCGGCTGCATTTCAAAGCTCTGTTCATTTACAGATCTTCCTAACGAGTCTTTAAAGTTCGGCCCTGGGTCAGGTCCGTCTGGGAGTTAATTAACTCTTGCTGGCCCTGTCACCTTTCAATGAGATATTATATTGCACTCATAACGTCACACCCTCCATGGGGCGGGATGACCGTGGGGAACTGGGAATGTGGGATCCTCTTTGCAGACATGCACCATCCGTCTGTCTGTCCCAGCTCTCCTTCCAGCAGCAGGATCCGGCTGTGTCCTGGGGCCGGTCCCTGGGGCTCCCTGCCCCCTCCCCCTGCTGATCCTCTCTGCAGATCCCCTCTGGTTAGGAATAATCAAGCCCCCCAAGAACCGGGAAAGCTGCCCCCAACCCTGGATATGGCCTTCACCCCCCTCTCTCTGTTCCCACCACAGCGCGGCAGAAGGAGGAACCTGCCCCCCAGCCCAGCCTGGGGGAGCTCTCGGCCTCTGACGTCACCCACAACTCCACCCTGCTCTCTGGACCGTCCAGGCCGGGGACTTCGACTCCTTCCTCCTCCAGTTCAAGGACGCGGAGGGCAAACCCCAGGCGCTGCCCGTGGACGGGGGATCCCGCACAGTCACAGTAACCAACCTGGCCCCGTCCCGCAGATACAAGTTCAACCTCTACGGCATCTCCGGCCGCAAGCGCCTCGGCCCCGTCTCCACGACGCCGTCACAGGTCAGCAGCTGCTCCAAGAGTCCTGGCCCCTACCCCTCCCACCCACTTTGCTTTGCAGTGTCAGAGACACCGACCCCTGGGCTGGGACCTTCCGAGGGAGATGAGTCCAATCCTCCAGCCTTCACAAGCAGATGGCCAGCAAGAGAGAGTGGCTGGCTGGCTGGCTCGGTGGGGGTGTGGATGTACATGGGGCAGGTTGAGTGAATCGATACTTGTGTATAGGGAGGATGACTGAATGAATAGGTAGATGGATGACTGTCTATAGGGGTAGATGAAGATGTATGAATAAGTAGAGGAATGGATATTTATGGGGATGGATGGATGGACGGACAGAAGGACAGGTGGGAAGACAGATGTGAATTAGAATGGATGGATGGGCAGGTGTATGTGTATGAGAATGGACAGCAGGAAGGGTTGGCAGAGGTGTATCGGGACGGAGGGAGGGACGGGGGAAGGGTTGGCAGAGGTGTACGGGACAGAGGGAGGGACGGGGGAAGGGTAGGCGGAGGTGTATCGGGATGGAGGAGGGACAGGGGAAGAGTGGGCGGAGGTGTGTCGGGACAGATGGGGGGGACGGGGGAAGGGCGGGGCGGAGGTGTATCGGGATGGAGGGAGGGACGGGGGAAGGGTGGGCGGAGGTGTATCGGAACGGGGGAGAGGTTGGCAGAGGTGTATCGGGACGGAGGAGGGACGGGGGGAAGGGTGGGCGGAGGTGTATCGGGATGGAGGGAGGGACGGGGAAGGGTGGGCGGAGGTGTATCGGGACAGATGGGGCGGATGGGGGAAGGGTGGACTGAGGTGTATCGGGACAGAGGGAGGGACGGAAGCTGGGAAGGGTGAGCGGATGTGTATCGGGATGGAAGGGGGGACGGGGGGGAAGGGTGGGCGGAGGTGTATCGGGATGGAGGGAGGGACGGGGAAGGGTGAGCGGATGTGTATCGGGATGGAAGGGGGGACGGGGAAAGGGTGGGCGGAGGTGTATCGGGATGGACGGGGGACGGGGAAGGGTGAGCGGAGGTGTATCGGAACGGATGGGGGGGGACGGGGAAAGGGTGGGCGGAGGTGTATCGGGACGGACGGGGGGACGGGGGAAGGGTGAGCGGAGGTGTACCGGGACGGATGGAGGGACGGGGGAAGGGTAGGCGGAGGTGTACCGGGACGGATGGAGGGACGGGGGAAGGGTAGGCGGAGGTGTATCCGGACGGAGGGAGGGATGGGGGAAGGGTGGGCGGAGGTGTACCGGGACGGATGGAGGGACGGGGGAAGGGTAGGCGGAGGTGTATCTGGACGGAGGGAGGGATGGGGGAAGGGTGGGCGGAGGTGTATCGGGACGGACGGGGGGACGGGGGAAGGGTGAGCGGAGGTGTATCGGGACGGATGGAGGGACGGGGGAAGGGGGAAGGGTGAGCGGAGGTGTATCGGGACGGGGGAAGGGTGGGCGGAGGTGTATCCGGACGGAGGGAGGGATGGGGGGAAGGGTGAGCGGAGGTGTATCGGGATGGAGGGAGGGACGGGGGAAGGGTGAGCGGAGGTGTATCGGGACGGATGGGGGGGACGGGGGATGGGTGAGCGGAGGTGTATCGGGACGGATGGGGGGGACGGGGGATGGGTGAGCGGAGGTGTATCGGGACGGAGGGAGGGACGGGGGAAGGGTGAGCGGAGGTGTATCGGGACGGATGGAGGGACGGGGAAGGGTGAGCGGAGGTGTATCGGGACGGATGGGGGGGACGGGGGATGGGTGAGCGGAGGTGTATCGGGATGGAGGGAGGGACGGGGAAGGGTGGGCGGAGGTGTGTCGGGACGGATGGGGGGGACGGGGGAAGGGCGGGCGGAGGTGTGTCGGGACGGATGGGGGGGACGGGGGAAGGGCGGGCGGAGGTGTACCGGGACGGAGGGAGGGACGGGGAAGGGTGAGCGGAGGTGTATCGGGATGGAGGGAGGGACGGGGGAAGGGTGGGCGGAGGTGTGTCGGGACGGATGGGGGGGACGGGGGAAGGGCGGGCGGAGGTGTACCGGGACGGAGGGAGGGACGGGGAAGGGTGAGCGGAGGTGTATCGGGACGGATGGAGGGACGGGGGAAGGGTAGGCGGAGGTGTATCGGGACAGATGGGGGGGACGGGGGAAGGGTGGGCGGAGGTGTACCGGGACGGATGGGGGGGACGGGGGATGGGTGAGCGGAGGTGTATCGGGACGGATGGAGGGATGGGGGAAGGGTGAGCGGAGGTGTATCGGGACGGATGGAGGGACGGGGGAAGGGTAGGCGGAGGTGTATCGGGACAGATGGGGGGGACGGGGGAAGGGTGGGCGGAGGTGTATCGGGATGGATGGAGGGATGGGGGAAGGGTGAGCGGAGGTGTATCGGGACGGATGGAGGGACGGGGGAAGGGTAGGCGGAGGTGTATCGGGACAGATGGGGGGGATGGGGGAAGGGTGGGCGGAGGTGTATCGGGATGGAGGGAGGGACAGGGGAAGGGTGAGCGGAGGTGTATCGGGATGGAAGGAGGGACAGGGGAAGAGTGGGCGGAGGAGTATCGGGAAGGATGGGAGGGACGGGGGAAGGGTGGGCGGAGCATGTACCCACACCTCTATCCATCCCCAGCATCCATCCATCCACCTTCATCATGTACCCACACCTTCATCCATCCATCCATCCATCCATCCACCCACAGCATCCATCCATCTTCAACATGTACCCAAACCTCCATCCGTCCCCAGCATCCATCCATCCACAGCATCCATCCATCCATCCATCCATCTCCATCATGTACCCACATCTCCATCCATCTATCCATCTCTCCCATTCAGGATACACCCAGGCCCCCTCTCCAGGTCCCATTTCTCCTTTTTGCTGTCTTGTGACCTCCCCACTTACCTTTTCACTCCCTGCAGGTCCCTGGGAAATGGGGCGAAGCCCCCGGCATGCCCTGCCCCTGCTCTCTCTGGTTCATTGTCCCTCATTGGACTCATGCCCCTCACCCCCAATCTCTCTTCCAGCAGTGGCACTGTCGGAGGAGGCAGTTGGGATGCCGCTCCGTCTCGGTGAGCTCTCGGCGGCCAACGCAGCCCACAACTCCATCGACCTCTCCTGGACTGTGGAGGGGGGGACATTCGACTCCTTCATCCTCCAGTACCGGGACGCAGAGGGCAACTCCCGGGCGCTGCCTGTGGATGGTGCCCTGCGCTCGCTCCACCTCCATGACCTGGCCCCCTCCCACAGATACAAGTTCAACCTCTACGGCGTCTCCGGCCGCAAGCGCCTCGGCCCCGTCTCCACCGACGCCACCACAGGTCAGCGGCTGCACCCACATGCCTGGGACTCCTCGGCCGCTCTGGCTCCTCGACCTTCACGTCTCTTTCCGGTGCCGCGTGTGCCCTTGCTCATCGCTACAGCCCACAGCATGGGCGTGCGCTGTGTGTCTGTCTGTGCTGACCCACCCGGCCTCCAACCTGTCCCCAGGGTCCGGGGTTGTCACGGAGTATTGGGGGACTCAGGGCCCTGCACCCCCGGCTTCCTGCGGTTCACCATGACTCTCAGCCAGCCAGTAAAGCAGAAGGTTTATTTGGATGACAGGAATACAGTCCAAGACAGGTCTTGCAGGCACAGACAACAGGGCCCCCCTCAGTTAGGTCCAGCTTGGGGTCCCAGGGCATGCCAGCCCACCCCCCTTGGGGGGTCAGAGCCATCTCTGCCTCCCAGCCATCTCTCCAGCCTGCTTCCAGCACTCTGCCTTCAGCGACCCCTCCCACAGCCTTTGTTCAGTTTCCCGGGCCCCGGAGTCACCTGGCCTTCAACCCCCTCCTGGGTTCTCATGTTACAAGCTCAGGTATGTTCCCTTGGGCCGGCTCCCATCCCCCGATGCAGACCATCCTAGTCACACTCCCCTGTCAGCATTCCCACACCCCAGCAAGAACAGTCCCAGTTCGTCACATCTCTCCCCCCTTCGAGACCGAACTGAGCGGGGTCACTTTAGCCAGTGACCTGGGGAAGTTCGAACCTACCCCCGTTCCCATGGATGCCCCCGCATCCCTCCAGTTCCTTGGTGGGAGTTACACCAGGCCCCTTCCGTTCCACGCCCCCCCTTAGGTCGGGGGTGCTTGATGGCTCTCGCAGTTCGCATGTGGGAAGGTTTATGCGGCCTGTGCCCTTTTCCCACCCCCATACCTCTGGGGCTCCAACTGGGCTGTGGTCTTCTCCCAGCGCTCCAGTCTGGAGGTCTGTGCTTTGGGCTCTCTTGGTTTAGAGCCGCCCTTTTAACCTTGGCCTCCCTCCGGAAAGGATCCTTTATGCTGGGCAAGGGTCCTAAAGCTGTTTTCCCCTTGTCCCAGGCCTTCCTCCCCCTCTGACAGGGGTCACAGGATCCGCAGTACTGTCGGACAGTAACAAAGACCCCAGGCCAGTAAAAGCTCCGTAGCAGCCTCTGCTGGGTACGCCAGGTTCCCTGGTGCCCTGAGAGGGGAATATCATGGGCCCGGCACAGCAGCTGGCGGCGATACTTCTGGGGTACCACCAGCTGCCTCCTGATCCCCCCTGACTCCATTTTCCCTGGGGGAGCCCATTCTCGGTACAGGAACCCCTTCTCCCACAGGAATCTTTTCCGGCCACCTCGTCCCATGGTCTGTACCGCATTGAGGTCGGCCAGGTCCCTTATCTTCCGCAAGGAGGGATCTCTCTGTAACTCGGCCTGGAACTCAGCAGCTGGGACAGGGATGGCCACCTGCTCTTTCTCGCCCGCTGGGTCCGAAGCTGCAGCCTCCCTGAGCCGCGTCCCTGGGCGTTCCCTCCCCACCAGGTTAGGGTCCTGCGCCTCAGGCAAGGCACCCCCCCCAAGGCCAGGGCGCAGGGCCCCTCGCCGGCTCTGACTGCGGGTCACAACCAGTGCCTTTTGGGGGTTGCTTGGCCAGTTCTCCAGGTCCCCCCCCATCAATACCTCAGTGGGCAAATATGGGTGTACCCCCACATCCTTGGGGCCCTCCTTGGCCCCCCACTTCAGGTGTACCCTTGCCACGGGCACTTTGACTGGTGTTCCGCCCACCCCCGTCAGGGTCAGGTAGGAGTTGGGCACCACCTGATCTGGGGCCACCACCTCGGGCCGGGCCAGCGTCACCTCTGCGCCCGTATCCCAGTATCCATTGACCTTCCTCCCATCCACCTCCAGGGGAACAAGGTACTCTCTCCGGAGGGACAGCCCCGCGCCCACCGTATAAACCAAAAACCCTGAGTCTGGGGCATCCAGCCCCCTAGAGGAGCTGGCCTGGGGCCCTTCTCTCTCTTGAGCAGTTGATAAGCTGCCAGCCCCTCTTGCGTGAGAAGCCTGCCCCTCGTCCGTCTGGGCCTCTACCAAGTTAACCCTATGCGGGTTCGGTCTGCTCAGTCTGTCCTTGAGCTTGGGGCACTGGGCCCGAACGTGGCCTCTTCGGCCGCAGTAATAGCAGCTCATGTCCTGTGGGTCCCCTCGAGCCGGTCGGTTGTCCCTGATGCTGGGCCTTCCCCGTGGGAGGGGATTCCCCATATTCCCCCTTTGGGAGGTCCCAGGGTGACTCTCTCTCTGCATCGCGGCGGGCCTGTTCCTTTGGGGCTCCTCCCTGCCACCCCCTGACCGGCTCTTTACAAACTCATCAGCCAGCTGCCCGGCGTGTCGCGGGTTCTCTGGCTTTCTGTCCACCAACCACAGCCTCAGGTCGGATGGGCACCGCCCATACAGTTGCTCCAGTACCAGCAGTTTAATCAGGTCCTCCTTCGTCTGGGCCCCACCAGCCCACTTGCTGGCGTATCTTTCCATGCGGACGGCTAGTTGCAAATAGGAGATTTCAGGGGTTTTATCTTGACTCCGGAACCTTTCCCGGTACATCTCAGGAGTCAGCCCAAACTCTCGTAGCAGGGCCTTTTTGAATAGTTCGTAGTCCCCTTTCTCTGCCTCTCCCAGTTGGCGGTACAATGCCACGGATTTGGGGTCCAGTAAGGGGGTAAGGACCCGGAGTCTGTCCGCGGGGTCCACCCGGTGCAGCTCGCAGGCCGTCTCAAAGGCCTCCAGGAAGTCATCCATGTCCTCCCCCTCCTTGTATGGGGCCATGATGCACTTATCAAAGCCCCGTGCAGTCCTGGGTCCCCCCTCACTCACCGCCGCCGGGGGTTCGCTGCCCTTCAATCTCGCCAGTTCCAGTTCATGCTGACGCTGTCTCTCTTTCTCCTCCCGTTCACGCTGATGCTGTCTCTCATTCTCCTCCCGTTCATGCTGTCTCTGTCTCTCTTCACGCTGATGCTGTCTCTCTTTCTCCTCCCGTTCACGCTGATGCTGTCTCTCTTTCTCCTCCCGTTCATGCTGTCTCTGTCGTTCACGATCCTCCAGCTCTCTCAGTTTTAGCTCTTTCTCCCATTCCAGCCAATTCCGCTCCCCGGATGCCGAACGTCGCCGGGAGGATCTTCTGCTGGCCGGCGGGCTTCGCCGGGGGGACCCCCTGCTGGCCGGGGGGGTCACGGCGCCTTCGGTATTTGCTGGGCTCCTCCCCACCCTTCCCCTAGGCATAGGAAGGAGGGGTCTCGGGAAGCCCTCAGCAGCCGGCTGACCACTCCCAGCTGGGACAGACACTGGTGCCTGCGCTGCATTTGCCAGGCTGCTTCCCTGAGACACAGGGATCAGTTCATTCGCGCGATCTTCCGCCTCCAGCTGGGCAATGAGCTGTTCTTTGGTGAGCCTCCCAACGCGCAGCTGCCTCTGCTTGCACAGCTCCACCAGGTCGCTCTTAAGCCGCTTGGCATACATCTTCCTGCTGGCCACTCACCGGCCTGTGTGCTCACAGCTCCCCACAGTTCCCAGGGGGCCCCCTAGTGTGCCAGCCCTTCTCGAGGTCACCTCTCAGCCAGGGTCGAGCTGCAGACTCCTCCGCCCCTGGGACCACTCGCTGCGATCCCCCCGGGGGACCCTGTTACTGCAAAAGTCCTTCTCGCTGGTCACACACTCCCAGGGGTAATAACCGTCTCTCTCTCACTCTTCAGTACGCCTGGTCCCCGTCAATCCCCCTTCGTTTTACTGCTCCCCAGTCACTTACTGCAGGAAGCGCCGTCCACGGGGTGCAGTAGATCCCACCGCTGCCACCAGTTGTCACGGAGTATTGGGGGACTCAGGGCCCTGCACCCCCGGCTTCCTGCGGTTCACCATGACTCTCAGCCAGCCAGTAAAGCAGAAGGTTTATTTGGATGACAGGAATACAGTCCAAGACAGGTCTTGCAGGCACAGACAACAGGGCCCCCCTCAGTTAGGTCCAGCTTGGGGTCCCAGGGCATGCCAGCCCACCCCCCTTGGGGGGTCAGAGCCATCTCTGCCTCCCAGCCATCTCTCCAGCCTGCTTCCAGCACTCTGCCTTCAGCGACCCCTCCCACAGCCTTTGTTCAGTTTCCCGGGCCCCGGAGTCACCTGGCCTTCAACCCCCTCCTGGGTTCTCATGTTACAAGCTCAGGTATGTTCCCTTGGGCCGGCTCCCATCCCCCGATGCAGACCATCCTAGTCACACTCCCCTGTCAGCATTCCCACACCCCAGCAAGAACAGTCCCAGTTCGTCACAGGGCTGCGTCCTCCTTCTCCTTCCATGTGCTGTCTCCTTCCACCTTCTCTCTCTTTCTGCCTTCAGCGTCTCTCGATCTCACGCAACTGGCTCTTTCTTCCCCCTTCTACCTTTTGTCCATCCAATGTCCTTCTTTTATCTCCTCCACTGTCCTGCTTCTACCTTCCGGCTGGTTTGTGCCTTTCTTTCTGCCTCCCTGTTCTTTCCCTCTCTGTCTATCATCTCTGAATCTAGGGATCCTCCCCTTCTCTCCCCTTTCCGTGCCCAAGCTACTCCTCATATCTCTTTCTCCTCCGCTTTCACTCTCTGTCCATCTGCTCCATCCAGTTCTCTCCTTTCCTTCCTCTACGCTGTTTATTCAATGTTCCTTACCCATCATTCTTCTGTTTCCTCCCTCTCATGCTTTCATTCTCCCCTTCCCTTCCTGAGCTCTCTCTCTGTCTCCCCACTTCCCTCGGATTCTTTCCTCTACTTTCCTTCCTCTTTCTTCCTTTGCTGCTTCCCCCTTTTCTCTCTTTCGTTTCCTCATACGTTTCCCCTCCTTCCTCATTCATTTTTTCTTTTGGGTGCTTTTGAGTCTTTATTTTTTCTCCACTCTTCTGCTTTCTCTTCCCTACAATAGTTTCCTTTTATGCCAGACAGTGATCTGCACCCTTAACCCCCCGCTCTGTTCCAGGTGCGGCGCCGACAGAGGAGGTACCCACCGCCCAGCCCAGCCTGGGGGAGCTCTCGGCTTCCGACATCACCCACGACTCCATCCTGCTCTCCTGGACTGTCCAGGCCGGGAACTTCGACTCCTTCCTCCTGCAGTACAAGGACGCGGAGGGCAAACCCCAGGAGCTGCCCGTGGATGGGGGATCCCGCACGGTCACAGTCACCAACCTGGCCCCGTCCCGCAGATACAAGTTCAACCTCTACGGCGTCTCTGGCCGCAAGCGCCTCGGCCCCGTCTCCACCGACGCCACCACAGGTCAGCAGTTGCGCCTGGAGCGCCGGCTCCTTCCCTTTGTACACTGCTTGGCTTTGCAGTGTGATGGGGACATTGGACAATGCTCCGGGACCATCCCAGCAAGACACTTCCAAGCCTCAGGTGTCTATGACCCTGGCTACTGATCATTCAACAGATGACAGTAGGGGTGTGAATGGATGGCTGGATAGAGCGGGTGTGTAGATGGATGGATAGAGGGGTGTGTGTGGATGGATGGAGGCCTGTATTGGGGAACGGAAGGAATGATGGATGGATGGGTAGAAGGATGGAAGAATGGGGATGAAGGGCTGTATCCGGGAACTGATGGAATGATAAATGGACGGGTAGAAGGATGGATGAATGGATGAATGTTGATGGAGGGCTGTATCGGAGAATGGATGGAATGATAGATGGAAGGGTAGAAGGATGGATGAATGGGGATGGAGGGCTGTATCGGAGAATGGATGGAATGATAGATGGACGGGTAGAAGGATGGATGAATGGATGAATGTTGATGGAGGGCTGTATCGGAGAATGGATGGAATGATAGATGGACGGGTAGAAGGATGGATGAATGGGGATGAAGGGCTGTATCCGGGAACGGATGGAATGATAGATGGAAGGGTAGAAGGATGGATGAATGGGGATGGAGGGCTGTATCGGGGAACGGATGGAATGATAGATGGATGAGTAGAAGGATGGATGTGGTTGAAAAGATGGAAGGATGGGTGTGTCGGATGAATGACTGGTGGAAGGATGTGTGGGAAGGGATGGGTAGACACTGGGTATTAATGGAGGCGGATGGATATGAATGAAAATGGATGTTGGGGATGGACGCGTGTGTATAAGGCTGGTTGGGTGTCAATGGGGATCTTTCCATTGATGTTGGAGGGTTTGATTCACCCCCTTCTCTTTTTTCTCGTTCTTCTCTTCCCCCCTCTCCTCCCGTCTCAGCTCAGCTGTGCCCGTGGTTTGTGCCGGTCACTCTGGGCCGACCCCTCCATGGAGGCAGGGTGGCTGCGGGGAACCCAGGAATGTGGGATCCTCTTTGCAGACATGCCCCGTCCGTCTGGCTGTCCCTACCTCTCCCTTCCAGGGTCAGGATTTGGCTGTGTCCTGGGGCCAGTGCCCAAGGCTCCCTGCACCCTCCCCCCACTTATCCTCTCTGCAGATCCCCTGTCACTGGGAATAATCCGGCTTCCCAAGGATCCGGTGAGCCTCCCCCCCACCCTGGCCACACCGTTCACCCCCCCTCTCTCTGTTCCCACCGCAGCGCGGCGGAAGGCGGAACCAGCCCCCGAGTCCAGCCTGGGGGAGCTCTCGGCCTCTGACTTCACCCACGACTCCATGGTGCTCTCCTGGACCGTGGAGGAGGGGACCTTCGACTCCTTCCTCCTCCAGTACAAGGACGTGGAGGGCAAACCTCAGGCGCTGCCCGTGGACGGGGGATCCCGCACAGTCACAGTAACCAACCTGGCCCCGTCCCGCAGATACAAGTTCAACCTCTACGGCATCTCCGGCCGCAAGCGCCTCGGCCCCGTCTCCACCGACGCCACCACAGGTCAGCGCTGCTCCCGGGGTGCCAGCCCCTTCCCCTCCCACCCCCTTTGATTTGCAGTGGGTGAGGACAGCAGCCACCAGCGGGGACCTTCCTGGAAGATGCTTCCCAGATTCCAACCTCCACGACCTGTCTGCCGGCCATTCAACAGATAGAGGAGTGTGGATGGAAGTGTATGGGGGGATTGACAGACAGAGAGTGTGTGAAGCAGATTGAATGACTAGATAGATGAGTATGGGGTAGATGAATGAATGAATGAATGAATGAATGAATGAATGAAAAGATACATGGATCTTTAGGGATCAGTGGGGATGGATGGATGGGGATGGAGCGGATGGAGAGATGGATGGATGTGCATGGGGATGGATGGATAAGGAGGTGGATGGGGATGGAGCAGATGGATAGATCAATGGATGTGTATGGGGATGTATGGGGATCAAGTGGATGAAAAATGAATGGATGGGGATGGAGATGGATGGACAAGGAGATGGATGGATGTGTATGGGGATGGATGGAGTTTACGGAAGTGGATGGGTGTTTGGGGGGATGCATTTCTGTCATTTGTTCTTCGTTCCCCCTCTCTCCTCCCGTCTCAGCTCAGCGCTCACCAAGGGTTGTGCCCGTCACTATGGGCCGACCACGACAGGGAGGCGGGATGTCCGTGGGGAACCCGGGAATGTGGGATCCTGTTTCCAGACATGCCCCAACCCTGGCCACGCTCTTCACCCCCATCTCTCTGTTCCAGTCGCGGTGCCGCAGGAGGAACCCACCCCGCAGCCCAGCCTTGGGGAGCTCTCAGCCTCCAACGTCACCCACGACTCTATCCTGCTCTCCTGGACCGTGGAAGGGACCTTCGACTCCTTCCTCCTCCAATACAAGGACGCGGAGGGCAAACCCCAGGAGCTGCCCGTGGACGGGGGATCCCGCACGGTCAACGTAACCAACCTGGCCCCCCTCCCACAGATACAAGTTCAACCTCTACGGTGTCTCCGGCCGCAAGCGCCTCGGCCCCATCTCCACCGACACCATCACAGGTCAGCGGCTTCTCCCGTGGGTGCCATCTCCTTCCCCTCCCACCCTCTTTGCTTTCCAGTGGGTGGGGACAGCAGCTGCCAGCCCGGACCTTCCTGGGAAGACGCTTCCCAGATTCCAACCTCTACAACCCGTCTACCGCCATTCCAGGGGTGGAGGAGTTTGGATGGGTGGCTAGACAGATGGATCGATGTGCATGGGGTGCATGGATCAATGAACGAATAGATAGATGGATGGCTCTGAAGGGGGATCGGTGGGGATGAATGGATGTCTATGGGGATGGATGGATGGATGGATGGATGGATGGATGGATGGATGGATGGCTGTCTATGGGCATCGATGTGTATGTAGGGGATAGTTATGGATGGACGGATAGATGAATGGGTGCGTATGAGGATGGAGGGATGTTTGGAGGAGTGTCTGGGTCTGGATGGGTGTCAATGGGTATTTTTCCATTGATGTTGGAGGGTTTGGTTCACCCCCTTCTCTTTCTCCCTCATTTGTTCTTCCTTCCCCCTCTCTCCTCCGGTCTCACCGAGGTTTCTGCCGGTCACTCTGGGCCGACTTCTCCACGGGGCAGGGTGACCGCAGGGAACCGGGAATGTGGGATCCTCTTTGCAGACATACCCCGTCCGTCTGTCTGTCCCCAGCTCTCCTTCCTGGCAGCAGGATCCGGCTGTGTCCTGGGGCTGGTCCCTGGGGCTCCCTGCACCCTCCCCTGCTAATCCTCTCTGCAGATCCCCTCTGGCTAGGAATTAGTAGCCACTCCCCAAGGACCCGGCAACCCACCCCTGACTCCAGCCGTCCCCTTCACACACACCCCCTCTGTTCCAGCTGCAGCACCACGGAAGGAGGTACCCACTGCCCATCCCAGCCTGGGGGAGCTCTCGGCCTCAGACGTCACCCACAACTCCACCCTGCTCTCCTGGACCGCAGAGGGGACCTTCGACTCCTTCCTCCTGCAGTACCGGGACGCGGAGAGCAAGCCCCAGTCGCTGCCCGTGGACGGGGGATCCCGCACGTTCATCGTAACCAACCTGGCCCCCTCCCACAGATACAAGTTCAACCTCTACGGCGTCTCCGGCCGCAAGCGCCTCGGCCCCGTCTCCACCGACGCCGTCACAGGTCAGTGGCTTTCCCCTTCCCCTCCCGCCCCCTTTGCTTTGCAGTGTGGTCGGGTTAACACATAGGACAGGTGGAGAATGGAGCCACTTCATGGACTCGCCTGGCACGTCCATACCCCGCTGGCACCCGCAGGCTGGGGGCCCTGAGACTGGAGCTGCTGCCTGGTGGCTTTGACCATCTCAAACCAGGGTCCCCCCATAATCCCCCAGGGGGCAGGGTCCGCTCCTGCCTGGCCCCGGCTCGCTGGCCCCTGGGGCTCGCTGGCTCTTGTCCGGGCCGGGCCGGCACCCTCTCCGTGGGACGCTGGTCACCGCGGGGCTGGAGCTGCCATGTCTGAGAACCTGGCGTCTCAGAGCAGCACCAACCCCTCCGGGGCCCGTGGGGCGTAGCAGGGACCCCTGAGCCCACCTGCGTCTGCAGCTCCCAAGCCGGAGCCCCCCAGGGTAGCGCCCGCCCGTCCCCTCGCTGGCTGGGCCCTGCCCCCGGGCTGCCAGTCCAGGTCACCCGCCCCACGCAGCCGCCTCCCCAGAGCCCAGCAGGGGCAGCCAGTCCCTCTGTGCCCACCCCACACCAGGCCTGGGGCTGGGCTCGGGGTTAGCTGCCGTCCGTTGGGCAGGGCCCCCAGAGACTCGGTCTGGGGCTCCAGGATCTGGGAAGCCCCTCGGGAGGTGGAGGGGGAGGGTCATACAAATCTGCTCCCACCCCTTTCCTGATACTTCTTTCTCCCTTTCCTACACCCCACCCATCGCTCCTTCCTTCCCCGCCCCCCCCCCCACACCTACCCTGCTCCACGAGCCACGTCTCTGCCCCTTTCCCTGAGGAACTCAGTGTCGGAGGGCTTTGCTCCCACTACGCCCTCTACTCCATCAGTCCCACCCCACCGGGGTGGCCCTCCTGCTCCGATCCCAGGGCTACGCTGCCTGGGTCTGCAGAGAGCCTGCGCCCGTTGCTCCAGCAGGCAGGGGCTGCCTCTATTTGCCTGTCCAGGCGTTCCCACACACCGTGCCCCTCTCTCTGTTCCAGCCGCGGTACCGCGGGACAAGGGAGCCGGGACGCAGCTACGCCTGGGGAAACTTTCAGCCTCCGGTGTGACCCACAACTCCACCCTCCTCTCCTGGACCGTGGAGGAGGGGACCTTCGACTCCTTCCTCCTCCAGTACCAGGACGCGGAGGGCAAACCCCAGGCGCTGCCCGTGGACGGGGGATCCCGCACAGTCACAGTAACCAACCTGGCTCCGTCCCGCAGATACAAGTTCAACCTCTACGGCATCTCCGGCCGCAAGCGCCTCGGCCCCGTCTCCACCGACGCCACCACAGGTCAGCGCTGCTCCCGGGGTGCCAGCCCCTTCCCCTCCCACCCCCTTTGATTTGCAGTGGGGTCGGGACAGCAGCCGCCAGGCGCTTCCCAGACTCCAACCACCATGACCTGTCTACCGGCCATTCTATAGATAGAGGAGTTTGGATGGGGATGGATGGGTGGATAGACAGACAGAGAGATGGATCTATGTGTATGGGGTGCATGGATGAATGCATGAATAGATAGATAGATAGATGGATGTCTGTGTATGGAAATCGGTGGGGATGGATGGAGGGAGGGAGAGAGGGGATCTCATGGATAGATAGACTGATTAATGGCTGTGTATGGGGATGGAGAAGGAGATGGATGGCGGATGGATGGATAAGAAGATAAATGGATGGGGATGAAGCAGATGGATAGATGGATGGATGGATGTGTATGGGGATTAATGGATAAGGAGATGGATGGATGTGTATGGACGGGGATGGGGATGGAGCGGATGGAGAGATGGATGCATGTGTATGGGGATGGATGGATAAGGAGATGGATGGATGTGTATGGACGGGGATGGAGCAGATGGAGAGATGAATCGATGTGGATGTGGATGGATAGATAAGGAGATGGATGGATTTGTATGGACGGGGATGGAGCAGATGGAGAGATGAATCGATGTGGATGTGGATGGATAGATAAGGAGATGGATGGATGTGTATGGCGATGGATGGGGATGGAGCGGATTGATAGATGAATGGATGTGGATGGGAATGGATGGATGAGGAGATGGGTGGATGAATGGATGAATGTTGATGGAGGGCTGTATCAGAGAATGGATGGAATGATAGATGGAAGGGTAGAAGGATGGTTGAATGGGGATGGAGGGCTGTTTCCGGGAACGGATGGAATGATAGATGGAAGGGTAGAAGGATGGATGAATGGGGATGGAGGGCTGTATCGGAGAATGGATGGAATGATAGAGGGATGAGTAGAAGGATGGATGTGGTTGAAAAGATGGAAGGATGGGTGTGTGGGATGAATGACTGGTAGAAGGATGGGTGGGAAGGGATGGGTAGACACTGGGTATTAATGGAGGTGGATGGATATGAATGAAAATGGATGTTGGGGATGGACGCGTGTGTATAAGGCTGGTTGGGTGTTAATGGAGATCTTTCCATTGATGTTGGAGGGTTTGATTCACCCCCTTCTCTTTCTCTCTCGTTTGTTCTTCTCTTCCCCCCTCTCCTCCCGTCTCAGCTCAGCTCTGCCCGTGGTTTGTGCTGGTCACTCTGGGCCGACCCCTCCATGGAGGCAGGGTGGCTGCGGGAAACCCAGGAATGTGGGATCCTCTTTGCAGACATGCCCCGTCCGTCTGTCTGTCCCTACCTCTCCCTTCCAGGGTCAGGATTTGGCTGTGTCCTGGGGCCAGTCCCTGGGGCTCCCTGCACCCTCCCCCCACTAATCCTCTCTGCAGATCCCCTGTCGCTGGGAATAATCCGGCTTCCCAAGGATCCGGTGAGCCTCCCCCCCACCCTGGCCACACCATTCACCCCCCTCTCTCTGTTCCCACCGCAGCGCGGCGGAAGGAGGAACCCGCCCCCGAGTCCAGTCTGGGGGAGCTCTCGGCCTCTGACTTCACCCACGACTCCATCCTGCTCTCCTGGACCGTCCAGGCCGGGGACTTCGACTCCTTCCTCCTCCAGTACAAGGATGCGAAGGGCAAACCCCAGGCGCAGACCGTGGACGGGGGATCCCGCACAGTCACAGTAACCAACCTGGCCCCGTCCCACAGATACAAGTTCAACCTCTACGGCATCTCCGGCCGCAAGCGCCTCGGCCCCGTCTCCACCGACGCCACCACAGGTCAGCGCTGCTCCCGGGGTGCCAGCCCCTTCCCCTCCCGCCACCTTTGCTTTGCAGTGGGTGAGGACAGCAGCCACCAGCGGGGACCTTCCTGGGAAGATGCTTCCCAGACTCCAACCTCCACGACCTGTCTGCCGGCCATTCAACAGATAGAGGAGTGTGGATGGAAGTGTATGGGGGGATTGACAGACAGAGAGTGTGTGAAGCAGATTGAATGACTAGATAGATGAGTATGGGGTAGATGAATGAATGAATGAATGAATGAAAAGATACATGGATGGCTGCTATAGGGATCAGTGGGGATGGATGGATGGGGATGGAGTGGATGGATAGATGGATGGATGTGCATGGGGATGGATGGATAAGGAGGTGGATGGGGATGGAGCAGATGGATAGATCAATGGATGTGTATGGGGATGTATGGGGATCAAGTGGATGAAAAATGAATGGATGGGGATGGAGATGGATGGACAAGGAGATGGATGGATGTGTATGGGGATGGATGGAGTTTACGGAAGTGGATGGGTGTTTGGGGGGATGCATTTCTGTCATTTGTTCTTCGTTCCCCCTCTCTCCTCCCGTCTCAGCTCAGCGCTCACCAAGGTTTGTGCCCGTCACTATGGGCCGACCACGACAGGGAGGCGGGATGTCCGTGGGGAACCCGGGAATGTGGGATCCTGTTTCCAGACATGCCCCAACCCTGGCCACGCTCTTCACCCCATCTCTCTGTTCCAGTCGCGGTGCCGCAGGAGGAACCCACCCCCCAGCCCAGCCTTGGGGAGCTCTCAGCCTCCAACGTCACCCACGACTCTATCCTGCTCTCCTGGACCGTGGAAGGGACCTTCGACTCCTTCCTCCTCCAATACAAGGACGCGGAGGGCAAACCCCAGGAGCTGCCCGTGGACGGGGGATCCCGCACGGTCAACGTAACCAACCTGGCCCCCTCCCACAGATACAAGTTCAACCTCTACGGTGTCTCCGGCCGCAAGCGCCTCGGCCCCATCTCCACCGACACCATCACAGGTCAGCGGCTTCTCCCGTGGGTGCCATCTCCTTCCCCTCCCACCCTCTTTGCTTTCCAGTGGGTGGAGTCAGCAGCTGCCAGCCTGGACCTTCCTGGGAAGACGCTTCCCAGATTCCAACCTCTACAACCCGTCTACCGGCCATTCCAGGGGTGGAGGAGTTTGGATGGGTGGCTAGACAGATGGATCGATGTGCATGGGGTGCATGGATCAATGAACGAATAGATAGATGGATGGCTCTGAAGGGGGATCGGTGGGGATGAATGGATGTCTATGGGGATGGATGGATGGATGGATGGATGGATGGATGGATGGATGGATGGATGGATGGAAGGCTGTCAGTGGGGGTGGAAGGATGGATGGATGGATGAACGGATGTCTATGGGGAGGAATGGATGGATATATGGATGAGGAGACGCATGGATGTCTACTGGTATGGATGGGAATGGATGGATCGATGGTCATGGATTGATAGATAGATGAATGGATGCAGATAGGGATGGATGGATAAGGAGATGGATGGATGTGTATGGGGATGGATGGATAAGGAGATGAGTGGATGTGGATGGGGATGGATGGATAAGGAGATGAGTGGATGCGGATGGGGATGGATGGATAAGGAGATGGATGGATGTGGATGGGGATGGATGGATAAGGAGATGGATGGATGGGGATGGGGATGGATGGATAAGGAGATGGATGGATGTGTATGGGGATGGATGGATAAGGAGATGGATGGATGTGTATGGGGATGGATGGATAAGGAGATGAATGGATGTGTATGGGGATGGATGGATAAGGAGATGAGTGGATGTGGATGGGGATGGATGGATAAGGAGATGAGTGGATGCGGATGGGGATGGATGGTTAAGGAGATGGATGGATGTGTATGGCGGTGGATGGATAAGGAGATGGATGGATGGGGATGGGGATGGATGGATAAGGAGATGGATGGATGTGTATGGGGATGGAGTGGATGGAGAGATGGATGTATGTGTATGGCTGTGGATGGATAAGGAGATGGATGGATGGGGATGGGGATGGATGGATAAGGAGATGAGTGGATGCGGATGGGGATGGATGGAGTTTACAGAACTGGATGGGTGTTTGGGGGGATGCATGGCAGACATGAGCGTGTCTGGGAACCCTTTTGCAGTGGGAGGTACAAGGGCTATGCTGGGTAGGGTCGAGGATGCCTGGATAGATGGATGTAGCTGTGCATGGGTGATCGATGGATGGGGGAGCGTATGAAGACGGTGGAATGGGCGTGTCTGGGGCTGGATGGGTGTGACTGGGGATCTTTCCATTGACGTTCATGGCTTTGATCCACCTCCTTCTCTTTCTCTCTTGTTTGTTCTTCGTTCCCCCTCTCTCCTCCCGTCTCAGCTCAGCTCTCACCAAGGTTTGCGCCCGTCACTATGGGCCGACCCCGACAGGGAGGCGGGATGTCCGTGGGGAACCCGGGAATGTGGGATCCTGTTTCCAGACATGCCCCCACCCTGGCCACGCTCTTCACCCCCCTCATTCTGTTCCAGTCGCGGTGCCGCAGGAGGAACCCACCCCCCAGCCCAGCCTTGGGGAGCTCTCAGCCTCCAACGTCACCCACGACTCCATCCTGCTCTCCTGGACCGTGGAAGGGACCTTCGACTCCTTCCTCCTCCAATACAAGGACGCGGAGGGCAAACCCCAGGAGCTGCCCATGGACGGGGGATCCCGCACGTTCATCGTAACCAACCTGGCCCCCTCCCACAGATACAAGTTCAACCTCTACGGTGTCTCCGGCCACAAGCGCCTCGGCCCCGTCTCCACCGACACCGTCACAGGTCAGCGGCTTTTCCCATGGGTGCCATCTCCTTCCCCTCCCACTCCCTTTGCTTTGCAGTGGGTGGGGACAGCAGCTGCCAGCCGGGACCTTCCTGGGAAGACACTTCCCAGATTCCAACCTCTACAACCCGTCTACCGGCCATTCCAGGGGTGGAGGAGTTTGGATGGGTGGCTAGACAGATGGATCGATGTGCATGGGGTGCATGGATCAATGAACGAATAGATAGATGGATGGCTCTGAAGGGGGATCGGTGGGGATGAATGGATGTCTATGGGGATGGATGGATGGATGGATGGATGGATGGATGGATGGATGGATGGATGGATGGCTGTCTATGGGCATCGATGTGGATGGAGGGGATAGTTATGGATGGACGGATAGATGAATGGGTGCGTATGAGGATGGTGGGATGTTTGGAGGAGCGTCTGGAGCTGGATGGGTGTCAATGGGGATTTTTCCATTGATATTGGAGGGTTTGGTTCACCCCCTTCTCTTTCTCTCTCATTTGTTCTTCCTTCCCCCTCACTCCTCCCGTCTCAGCTCAACTCTCACCGAGGTTTGTGCCGGTCACTCTGGGCCGACTCCCCCACGGGGCGGGGTGACCGCGGGGAACCGGGAATGTGGGATCCTCTTTGCAGACATGCCCCGTCCGTCTGTCTGTCCCCAGCTCTCCTTCCCGGCAGCAGGATCCGGCTGTGTCCCGGGGCTCCCTGCACCCTCCCCTGCTAATCCTCTCTGCAGATCCCCTCTGGCTAGGAATTAGTAGCCCCCCCCCAAGGACCAGGCAACCCACCCCTGACTCCAGCCGCCCCCTTCACACACACCCCCTCTGTTCCAGCTGCACAACCACGGAAGGAGGTACCCACTGCCCATCCCAGCCTGGGGGAGCTCTCGGCCTCAGACGTCACCCACAACTCCACCCTGCTCTCCTGGACCGCAGAGGGGACCTTCGACTCCTTCCTCCTGCAGTACCGGGACGCGGAGAGCAAGCCCCAGTCGCTGCCTGTGGACGGGGGATCCCGCACGTTCATCGTAACCAACCTGGCCCCCTCCCACAGATACAAGTTCAACCTCTACGGCGTTTCCGGCCGCAAGCGCCTTGGCCCCGTCTCCACCGACGCCGTCACAGGTCAGTGGCTTTCCCCTTCCCCTCCCGCCCCCTTTGCTTTGCAGTGTGGTCGGGTTAACACATAGGACAGGTGGAGAACGGAGCCAGTTTCCACCCCCCCATGCTCACGGACTCGCCTGGCACGTCCATACCCCCCTGGCACCCGCAGGCTTGGGGCCCTGAGACAGGTGCTGCTGCCTGGTGGCTTTGACCGTCTCAAACCAGGGTCCCCCCATAATCCCCCAGGGGGCAGGGTCCGCTCCTGCCTGGCCCCCGCTCGCTGGCCCCTGGGGCTCGCTGGCTCTTGTCCGGGCCGGGCCGGCGCCCTCTCCATGGGACGCTGGTCACCGCGGGGCTGGAGCTGCCACGTCTGAGAACCTGGCGTCTCAGAGCAGCACCAACCCCTGCGGGGCCCGTGGGGCGCAGCAGGGACCCCTGAGCCCACCTGCATCTGCAGCCCCCGAGCCGGAGTCCCCCAGGGTAGCGCCCGCCCGTCCCCTCGCTGGCTGGGCCCTGCCCCCGGGCTGCCAGTCCAGGTCACCCGCCCCACGCAGCCGCCTCCCCAGAGCCCAGCAGGGGCGGCCAGTCCCTCTGTGCCCACCCCACACCAGGCCTGGGGCTGGGCTCGGGGTTAGCTGCCGTCCATTGGGCAGGGCCCCCAGAGACTCGGTCTGGGGCTCCAGGAGCTGGGAAGCCCCTCGGGGAGTGGAGGGGGAGGGTCATACAAATCTGCTCCCACCCCCTTCCTGATACTTCTTTCTCCCTTTCCTACACCCCACCCATCGCTCCTTCCTTCCCCCACCCCCGCACACCTGCCCTGCTCCACGAGCCACGTCTCTGCCCCTTTCCCTGAGGAACTCAGTGTCGGAGGGCTTTGCTCCCACTACGCCCTCTACTCCATCAGTCCCACCCCACCGGGGTGGCCCTCCTGCTCCGATCCCAGGACTACGCTGCCTGGGTCTGCAGAGAGCCTGCGCCCGTTGCTCCAGCAGGCAGGGGCTGCCTCTGTTTGCCTGTCCAGGCGTTCCCACACACCGTGCCCCTCTCTCTGTTCCAGCCGCGGTACCGCGGGACAAGGGAGCCGGGACGCAGCTACGCCTGGGGAAACTTTCAGCCTCCGGTGTGACCCACAACTCCACCCTCCTCTCCTGGACCGTGGAGGAGGGGACCTTCGACTCTTTCATCCTCCAGTACAAGGACGCGGAGGGCAAACCCCAGGCGCTGCCCGTGGACGGGGGATCCCGCACAGTCACAGTAACCAACCTGGCCCCGTCCCGCAGATACAAGTTCAACCTCTATGGCATCTCCGGCCGCAAGCGCCTCGGCCCCGTCTCCACCGACGCCACCACAGGTCAGCGCTGCTCCCGGGGTGCCAGCCCCTTCCCCTCCCGCCCCCTTTGATTTGCAGTGGGGTTGGGACAGCAGCCGCCAGGCGCTTCCCAGACTCCAACCACCATGACCTGTCTACCGGCCATTCTATAGATAGAGGAGTTTGGATGGGGATGGATGGGTGGATAGACAGACAGAGAGATGGATCTATGTGTATGGGGTGCATGGATGAATGCATGAATAGATAGATAGATGGATGTCTGTGTATGGAAATTGGTGGGGATGGATGGATGGAGGGAGGGAGGGGATCTCATGGATGGATAGACTGATTAATGGCTGTGTATGGGGATGGAGAAGGAGATGGATGGCGGATGGATGGATAAGAAGATGAATGGATGGGGATGGAGCGGATGGATAGATGGATGGATGGATGGATGTGTATGGGGATGGATGGAGAAGGCGACGTATAGATGTGTATGGGGATGGATGGATAAGGAGATCGGTGGATGTGTATGGGGATGGACAGGGATGGAGTGTATGTATAGATGGAGTGGATGTGTATGGGGATGGATGGATAAGGAGATGGATGGATGGGGATGGATGGATAAGGAGATGGGTGGATGGGGATGTGGATGGATGGGGATGGAGCGGATGGATAGATGAATGGATACGTATGGGGGTGGATGGATAATGAGATGGATGGATGCGGATGGGGATGGAGCGGATGGAGAGATTAATGGATGTGGATTCGGATGGATGGATAGGGAGATGGATTGATGTGGATGGGGATGGATGGGTGTGGAGATGGATGGATGGATGGGGATGGATGGGTGCGGAGATGGATGGATGTGTGGGGATGGATGGATAAGGAGATGGATGGATGTGTATGGCGATAGATGGGGATGGAGCGGATGGAGAGATGAATGGATGTGTATGGGGTGGATGCATAAGGAGATGGATGAATGGGGATGGAGCGGATGGATGGATGTGTTTGGGGATGGAGTGGATGGATAAGGAGATGGATGGATGTGTTTGGCGATGGATGGGGATGGAGCGGATGGAGAGATGAATGGATGCGGATGGGGATGGATGAATAAGGAGATGGATGGATGTGTATGGGGATGGATGCATAAGGAGATGGATGGATGGGGATGCAAATGGATGGGGATGGAGCGGATGGATAGATGCATGTGGATGGATGGAGGGCTGTATCTGGGAATGGATGGAATGATCAATGGATGAGTAGAAGGATGGATGAATGGGGATGGAGGGCTGTTTCCGGGAACGGATGGAATGATAGATGGAAGGGTAGAAGGATGGATGAATGGGGATGGAGGGCTGTATCGGAGAATGGATGGAATGATAGATGGATGAGTAGAAGGATGGATGTGGTTGAAAAGATGGAAGGATGGGTGTGTGGGATGAATGACTGGTAGAAGGATGTGTGGGAAGGGATGGGTAGACACTGGGTATTAATGAAGGCGGATGGATATGAATGAAAATGGATGATGGGAATGGAGGCATGTGTATAGGGCTGGTTGGGTGTCAATGGGGATCTTTCCATTGATGTTGGAGGGTTTGATTCACCCCCTTCTCTTTTTTCTCGTTCTTCTCTTCCCCCCTCTCCTCCCGTCTCAACTCAGCTGTGCCCGTGGTTTGTGCCGGTCACTCTTGGCCGACCCCTCCATGGAGGCGGGGTGGCTGAGGGGAACCCAGGAATGTGGGATCCTCTTTGCAGACATGCCCCGTCCGTCTGTCTGTCCCCACCTCTCCTTTCCAGGGTCAGGATTTGGCTGTGTCCTGGGACCAGTCCCTGAGGCTCCCTGCACCCTCCCCCCACTAATCCTCTCTGCAGATCCCCTGTCACTGGGAATATTCCGGCTTCCCAAGGATCCAGTGAGCCTCCCCCCACCCTGGCCGCACCCTTCACCCCCCTCTCTCTGTTCCCACCGCAGCGCGGCGGAAGGAGGAACCCGCCCCCGAGTCCAGTCTGGGGGTGCTCTCGGCCTCTGACTTCACCCACGACTCCATCCTGCTCTCCTGGACCGTCCAGGCCGGGGACTTCGACTCCTTCCTCCTCCAGTACAAGGACGCGGAGGGCAAACCCCAGGCACAGACCGTGGACGGGGGATCCCGCACAGTCACAGTAACCAACCTGGCCCCGTCCCGCAGATACAAGTTCAACCTCTACGGCATCTCCGGCCGCAAGCGCCTCGGCCCCGTCTCCACCGACGCCACCACAGGTCAGCGCGTCTTCCGGGGTTCCGGCCCCTTCCCCTCCCGCTCCCTTTGATTTGCAGTGGGTGAGGACAGCAGCCACCAGCGGGGACCTTCCTGGGAAGATGCTTCCCATATCCCAACCTCCATGACCTGTCTGCCGGCCATTCAACAGATAGAGGAGTGTGGATGGAAGTGTATGGGGGGATTGACAGACAGACAGTGTGTGAAGCAGATTGAATGACTAGATAGATGAGTATGGGGTAGATGAATGAATGAATGAATGAAAAGATACATGGATGACTTTCTATAGGGATCAGTGGGGATGGATGCATGGGGATGGTCATGGATGAATGGATAGGTAGATGGAAGGCTGTCGGTGGGGGTGGATGGATGGATGGATGGAGGGATGGATGGATGAACGGATGTCTATGGAGAGGAATGGATGGATATATGGATGAGGAGACGCATGGATGTCTACTGGTATGGATGGGAATGGATGGATCGATGGTCATGGATTGATAGATGAATGGATGCGGATGGGGATGGATTGATAAGGAGATGGATGGATGCGGATGGGGATGGATGGATAAGGAGATGGATGGATTGATGGTCATGGATTGATAGATAGATGAATGGATGTGGAAGGGGATGGATGGATAAGGAGATGGATGGATGTGGATGGGGATGGATGGATAAGGAGATGGATGGATGGGGATGGGTGGATAAGGAGATGGATGGATGTGTTATGGGGATGGATGGATAAGGAGATGGATGGATGGGGATGGGGATGGATGGATAAGGAGATGGATGGATGGGGATGGATGGATAAGGAGATGGATGGATGTGACAAAGCCCTGGCTGGGATGATTTAGCTGGGAATTGGTCCTGCTTTGAGCAGGGGGTTGGACTAGATGACCTCTTGAGGTCCCTTCCAACTCTGATATTCTATGATTCTACGTGTATGGGGATGGATGGATAAGGAGATGAGTGGATGTGGATGGGGATGGATGGATAAGGAGATGAGTGGATGCGGATGGGGATGGATGGTTAAGGAGATGGATGGATGTGTATGGCGGTGGATGGATAAGGAGATGAATGGATGGGGATGGGGATGGATGGATAAGGAGATGGATGGATGGGGATGGATGGATAAGGAGATGGATGGGGATGGAGCAGATGGATAGATGAATGGATGCGGATGGGGATGGATGGATGTGTATGGGGATGGATGGATAAGGAGATGGATGGATGGGGATGGGGATGGATGGATAAGGAGATGGATGGATGGGGATGGGGATGGATGGATACGGAGATGAGTGGATGGGGATGGGGATGGATGGATAAGGAGATGGATGGGGATGGAGCAGATGGATAGATGAATGGATGCGGATGGGGATGGATGGATAAGGAGATGGATGGATGTGGATGGGGATGGATGGATAAGGAGATGGATGGGGATGGAGCAGATGGATAGATGGATGGATGCGGATGGGGATGGATGGATAAGGAGATGGATGGATGTGGATGGGGATGGATGGATAAGGAGATGGATGGATGGGGATGGGGATGGATGGATACGGAGATGAGTGGATGGGGATGGGGATGGATGGATAAGGAGATGGATGGATGTGTATGGGGATGGATGGATGTGTATGGGGATGGATGGATAAAGATAAGAGTGGATGTGTATGGGGATGGATGGATAAGGAGATGAGTGGATGTGTATGGGGATGGATGGATAAGGAGATGGATGGATGTGTATGGGGATGGAGTGGATGGAGAGATGGATGGATGTGTATGGCGGTGGATGGATAAGGAGATGGATGGATGGGGATGGGGATGGATGGATAAGGAGATGAGTGGATGCGGATGGGGATGGATGGATAAGGAGGTGGATGGATGTGTATGGGGATGGATGGATAAGGAGATGGATGGGGATGGAGCAGATGGATAGATGAATGGATGCGGAAGGGGATGGATAGATAAGGAGATGGAGGGATGGGGATGGATGGATAAGTAGATGGATGGATGCGGATGGGGATGGATGGATAAGGAGATGAATGGATGCGGATGGGGATGGATGGATAAGTAGATGGATGGATGGGGATGGGGATGGATGGATAAGGAGATGAGTGGATGCGGATGGGGATGGATGGAGTTTACAGAACTGGATGGGTGTTTGGGGGGATGCATGGCAGACATGAGCGTGTCTGGGAACCCTTTTGCAGTGGGAGGTACAAGGGCTATGCTGGGTAAGGTCATGGATGCCTGGATAGATGGATGTAGCTGTGCATGGGTGATCGATGGATGGGGGAGCGTATGAAGACGGTGGAATGGGCGTGTCTGGGGCTGGATGGGTGTGACTGGAGAGCTTTCCATTGACGTTCATGGCTTTGATCCACCTCCTTCTCTTTTTCTCTTGTTTGTTCTTCGTTCCCCCTCTCTCCTCCCGTCTCAGCTCAGCTCTCACCAAGGTTTGCGCCCGTCACTATGGGCCGACCCCTACAGGGAGGCAGGATGTCTGTGGGGAACCCGGGAATGTGGGATCCTGTTTCCAGACATGCCCCCACCCTGGCCACGCTCTTCACCCCCATCTCTCTGTTCCAGTCGCGGTGCCGCAGGAGGAACCCACCCCCCAGCCCAGCCTTGGGGAGCTCTCAGCCTCCAACGTCACCCATGACTCCATCCTGCTCTCCTGGACTGTGGAAGGGACCTTCGACTCCTTCCTCCTCCAATACAAGGACGCGGAGGGCAAACCCCAGGAGCTGCCCATGGACGGGGGTTCCCGCACGTTCATCGTAACCAACCTGGCCCCCTCCCACAGATACAAGTTCAACCTCTACGGTGTCTCTGGCCACAAGCGCCTCGGCCCCATCTCCACCGACACTGTCACAGGTCAGCGGCTTTTCCCGTGGGTGCCATCTCCTTCCCCTCCCACCCCCTTTGCTTTCCAGTGGGTGGGGACAGCAGCTGCCAGTCGGGACCTTCCTGGGAAGACACTTCCCAGATTCCAACCTCTACAACCCGTCTACCGGCCATTCCAGGGGTGGAGGAGTTTGGATGGGTGGCTAGACAGATGGATCGATGTGCATGGGGTGCATGGATCAATGAACGAATAGATAGATGGATGGCTCTGAATGGGGATCGGTGGGGATGAATGGATGTCTATGGGGATGGATGGATGGATGGATGGATGGATGGATGGATGGATGGCTGTCTATGGGCATCGATCTGGATGGAGGGGATAGTTATGGATGGACGGATAGATGAATGGGTGCGTATGAGGATGGAGGGATGTTTGGAGGAGTGTCTGGAGCTGGATGGGTGTCAATGGGGATTTTTCCATTGATATTGGAGGGTTTGTTTCACCCCCTTCTCTTTCTCTCTTGTTTGTTCTTCCTTCCCCCTCACTCCTCCCGTCTCAGCTCAACTCTCACCGAGGTTTGTGCCGGTCACTCTGGGCCGACCTCTCCACGGGGCGGGGTGACCGCGGGGAACCGGGAATGTGGGATCCTCTTTGCAGACATTCCCCGTCCGTCTGTCTGTCCCCAGCTCTTCTTCCCGGCAGCAGGATCCGGCTATGTCCTGGGGCTGGTCCCTGGGGCTCCCTGCACCCTCCCCTGCTAATCCTCTCTGCAGATCCCCTCTGGCTAGGAATTAGTAGCCCCCCCGCCAAGGACCCGGCAACCCACCCCTGACTCCAGCCGCCCCCTTCACACACACCCCCTCTGTTCCAGCTGCAGCACCACGGAAGGAGGTACCCACTGCCCATCCCAGCCTGGGGGAGCTCTCGGCCTCAGACGTCACCCACAACTCCACCCTGCTCTCCTGGACCACAGAGGGGACCTTTGACTCCTTCCTCCTGCAGTACCGGGACGCGGAGAGCAAGCCCCAGTCGCTGCCCGTGGACGGGGGATCCCGCACGTTCATCGTAACCAACCTGGCCCCCTCCCACAGATACAAGTTCAACCTCTACGGCGTCTCCGGCCGCAAGCGCCTCGGCCCCGTCTCCACCGACGCCGTCACAGGTCAGTGGCTTTCCCCTTCCCCTCCCACCCCCTTTGCTTTGCAGTGTGGTCAGGTTAACACATAGGACAGGTGGAGAACGGAGCCAGTTTCCACCTCCGCATGTTCACGGACTCGCTGGGGGCCCTGAGACTGGCGCTGCTGCCTGGTGGCTTTGACCGTCTCAAACCAGGGTCCCCCCATAATCCCCCAGGGGGCAGGGTCCGCTCCTGCCTGGCCCCCGCTCGCTGGCCCCTGGGGCTCGCTGGCTCTTGTCCGGGCCGGGCCGGCGCCCTCTCCGTGGGACGCTGGTCACCGCGGGGCTGGAGCTGCCGCGTCTGAGAACCTGGCGTCTCAGAGCAGAACCAACCCCTCCGGGGCCCGTGGGGCGCAGCAGGGACCCCTGAGCCCACCTGCGTCTGCAGCCCCCGAGCCGGAGCCCCCCAGGGTAGCGCCCGCCCGTCCCCTCGCTGGCTGGGCCCTGCCCCCGGGCTGCCAGTCCAGGTCACCTGCCCCACGCAGCCGCCTCCCCAGAGCCCAGCAGGGGCGGCCAGTCCCTCTGTGCCCACCCCACACCAGGCCTGGGGCTGGGCTCGGGGTTAGCTGCCGTCCGTTGGGCAGGGCCCCCAGAGACTCGGTCTGGGGCTCCAGGAGCTGGGAAGCCCCTCGGGAGGGGGAGGGAGAGGGGGAGGGTCAAACAAATCTGCTCCCACCCCTTTCCTGCTACTTCTTTGTCCCTTTCCCACACCCCACCCATCGCTCCTTCCTTCCCCCCCCCCCCCACACCTACCCTGCTCCACGAGCCACGTCTCTGCCCCTTTCCCTGAGGAACTCAGTGTCGGAGGGCTTTGCTCCCACTACGTCTTCTACTCCATCAGTCCCAGACCACCGGGGTGGCCCTCCTGCTCCGATCCCAGGGCTACGCTGCCTGGGTCTGCAGAGAGCCTGCGCCCGTTGCTCCAGCAGGCAGGGGCTGCCTCTATTTGCCTGTCCAGGCGTTCCCACACACCGTGCCCCTCTCTCTGTTCCAGCCGCGGTACCGCGGGACAAGGGAGCCGGGACGCAGCTACGCCTGGGGAAACTTTCAGCCTCCGGTGTGACCCACAACTCCACCCTCCTCTCCTGGACCGTGGAGGAGGGGACCTTCGACTCTTTCATCCTCCAGTACAAGGACGCGGAGGGCAAACCCCAGGCGCTGCCCGTGGACGGGGGATCTCGCACAGTCACAGTAACCAACCTGGCCCCGTCCCGCAGATACAAGTTCAACCTCTATGGCATCTCCGGCCGCAAGCGCCTCGGCCCCGTCTCCACCGACGCCACCACAGGTCAGCGCTGCTCCCGGGGTGCCAGCCCCTTCCCCTCCCACCCCCTTTGATTTGCAGTGGGGTTGGGACAGCAGCCGCCAGGCGCTTCCCAGACTCCAACCACCATGACCTGTCTACCGGCCATTCTATAGATAGAGGAGTTTGGATGGGGATGGATGGGTGGATAGACAGACAGAGAGATGGATCTATGTGTATGGGGTGCATGGATGAATGCATGAATAGATAGATAGATGGATGTCTGTGTATGGAAATCGGTGGGGATGGATGGAGGGAGGGAGGGAGGGGATCTCATGGATGGATAGACTGATTAATGGCTGTGTATGGGGATGGAGAAGGAGATGGATGGCGGATAGATGGATAAGGAGATGAATGGATGGGGATGGGGATGGAGCGGACGGATACATGGATGGATGGGGTGGGGATGGAGAGACGAATGGATGCTTATGGGGATGGATGGATAAGAAGATGGATGGATGTGTTTGCGGATGGATGGATAAGGAGATGGATGGATCTGGATGGGGATGGAGCGGATGGAGAGATGGATGGATGAGGAGATGAACAGACGTGGATGGGGATGGACGGGGATGGAGCGGATGGAGAGATGGATGGATGCGGATGGGGATGGGGATGGAGCGGACGGATACATGGAGGATGGATAAGGAGATGGATGGATGGGGATGGGGATGGGGATGGAGCGGACGGATACATGGATGGATGGGGATGAGGATGGATGGAGTTTACAGAACTGGATGGGTGTTTGGAGGGATGCATGGCAGACGTGTGTGTGTCTGGGAACCCTTTTGCAGGGGGAGGTACAAGGGCTATGCTGGGTAAGGTCATGGATGCCTGGTAGATGGATGTGGCTCGCCATGGGTGATGGATGACCGCGGGGAGCGTATGAAGACGGTGGAATGGGCGTTTCTGGGGCTGGATGGGTGTCACTGGGGATCTTTCCATTGATGTTGGTGGTTTTGGTTCACCCCCTTCTCTTTCTCTCTCGTTTGTTCTTCCTTCCCCCGTCTCCTCCCGTCTCAGCTCAGCTCTCACTGAGGTTTGTTGCTCTGGGCCGACCCCTCCACGGAGGCAGGTGGCCGTGGGAACCTGGGAATGTGGGATCCTCTTTGCAGACATGCCCCGTCCATCTGTCTGTCCCCAGCTCTCCTTCCCGGCAGCAGGATCCGTCACTGTCCTGGGGCCGGTCCCTGGGGCTCTCTACCCCCCCCCCCCCCACTATTCCTCTCTGCAGATCCCCTCTGGCTAGGAATTACCTGCCCCCCAAGGACCTGGCGAGCTGCCCCCCACCCCGGCCGTGTTCTTCACCCCCCTCTCTCTGTTCCAGCCGCAGCGCTGCAGAAGGAGGAACCCGCCACCCATCCCAGCCTGGGGGAGCTCTCGGCCTCCGACATCACCCACGACTCCACCCTGCTCTCCTGGACCGTGGAGGAGGGTACCTTCGACTCCTTCCTCCTCCAGTACAAGGACGCGGAGGGCAAACCCCAGGCGCTGCCCGTGGACGGGGGATCCCGCACAGTCACCGTAACCAACCTGGCCCCGTCCCACAGATACAAGTTCAACCTCTACGGCATCTCCGGCCGCAAGCGCCTCGGCCCCGTCTCCACCGACGCCGTCACAGGTCAGCAGCTGCCGGGGGAGGGTCTCATCCAATGCCTGCCTCCTTCCTCCACCAAGTCTTTCCCAGGACCCCCGCCCCCCAGTGCTTTGCTTTGCCACTGCCTTCCCACACCCCTGCTTCTCCCAGCCCTGCGCAGCGTTTCCTCCTCAGGGATCCTTCTTCCTTCCCTCCTTGTCTCCCTTTGCCCCTTCTTTTCTTTTTTTCACTCCTCCTCTCTTCCCACCACTCCTCTGTCTGGCCCCTCCTCTGCCAGGGCCCCTTCCACGTTCCTTCACTCCCAGCCACCCTCTTCCACATCACTTTGCTTGGTGCAATCACGGCACCAGAGGCCACATCCGAGGGATCTTGTCTCCATCAGTCACTTGAGGGGCCACTTGCCCTGGACCTCAAAGGTGACACTGCCTGAGTTTGCAGAGAGCCTAAGCCCATCACTTGGCAGTGGGGGAAGCTGCCTCTGTTTCCCCCACATGCGGTTACCTCACCCTTAACCCTCCCCCTCTGTTCCAACCGCAGCGCCGCGGGATGAGGGACCCAGGATACAGCTTCGCCTGGGGCCGCTCTCGGCCTCCGACAGCACCCACGACTCCCTCGACCTGTCCTGGTCCGTGGAGGAGGGGACCTTCGACTCCTTCATCCTCCAGTATCGGGATGCAGACGGCAACCCCCAGGTGCTGCCCGTGGACGGGGGATCCCGCACCTTCACCGTCACCAACCTGGCCCCCTCCCACAGATACAAGTTCAACCTCTACGGCATCTCCGGCCGCAAGCGCCTCGGCCCCGTCTCCACCGACGCCGTCACAGGTCAGCGCTGGGGAATTCCCCCTCTCTCCTCCCGCCGTCCCCCCCTCGGCAGGTGCATGATGGAATAGAATCGCCCCCTTCTCTCCGTCTCTGTGCCTCGTGGGGCAGGGGCAGGGGCCGAGGGACGCGCTTTGCGTCGGGAAGATGCCGATTCGCCTCTCGAGGCGCTGGCCGGGAACCGGGCTTGGCGAAGGGACCCGGGATCCCGGTCTGAGCCGCGTAGCGCTGGCCCTCGCCCTGGCCCAGCGCGAGCTCTTCCAGAAACAGCCCGGGTGGGTTTCACGTGAGCCAGGGACGGAGAGTCCGGCCTGGCCTGTCGGGATTGTCCGGCCGGCTAATTCCCCTCCCTGCTCCATGCCGCCGGCCGCGATTGGCTCTGATCCACCCTCCTGCCGGCGCCACGGCCCCAGAGCCGGTGGGGTCTGGCGCGTCCCAGCAGCAGCCAAGCCACCTGCAAAGAGCCTGGCCCTTGGGGCATTTACCAACGTTTGGCAACTTTCGTCCCGATTCGGAACGGGGCGGGTTCTGGAGACGTGGGGTCCGGGCAGGGTCTGAGCTGCTCCCCTCTCCCCAGGCCGGCTGGAGGAGGAAGACGAGGAGGAGGAGGAGGAGGAAGGTGCCACGCAGCCCAAGCTGGGGGAGCTCTCAACCTCCGAGGTCACCAAAGACTCCGTGCGCCTCTCCTGGACCATCCAGGCCGGGGCCTTCGACTCCTTCCTCCTCCAGTACCGGGACGCGGACGGCAAACCCCAGGCGCTGCCCGTGGACGGGGGATCCCGCACGCTCGTTGTCTCCGACCTGCTGCCCTCCCGCAAGTACCAGTTCAACCTCTACGGCATCTCCGGCCACAAGCACCTCGGCCCCGTCTCCACCGACGTCGTCACAGGTCAGCGCCGGGGGGCCGGCCGGCCAGGGCCCCTCGACAGCCTGGGGGCACCCGGCTGGATTCTACCAGCCCCCTTCCTTCCGCAGGTCTTCCCTCCGCAGCCCAGCTGGGAGCCCGGACTCCTGGGTTCTGTCCCCAGCTCTGGGAGGGGAGTGGGGGCTGGTGGGTTAGAGCGGGGAGGCTGGGAGCCAGGACTCCTGGGTTCTCTCCCTGGCTCTGGGAGGGGAGTGGGGGCTGGTGGGTTAGAGCAGGGGGGGCTGGGAGCCAGGACTCCTGAGTTCTCTCCCTGGCGCTGGGAGGGGAGTGGGGGCTGGTGGGTTAGAGATGGGGGGACTGGGAGCCAGGACTCCTGGGTTCTCTCCCTGGCGCTGGGAGGGGAGTGGGGGCTGGTGGATTAGAGCAGGGGGGGCTGGGAGCCAGGACTCCTGGGTTCTCTCCCTGGCTCCGCCTCTGACCTTCCGGGTGACCATGCAAGAAGCACAATACCCACCCCATGCCTCAGTTTCCCCACCTGTAACATGGGGCTAACGATCCCATTGCGCCACTGACGAGCTGTGGGGACAGGCCCTTCTCTGCTGGGCCTCACCCCTGTGCCCCCTGCTCCTGACCCCCGATTCCTGTCCCCCCTCCGTCGGTCCGTCCCCCCGGCAGTTAACCCTTTCCACTCTACGCCAGAGCCCCATGGGACAAAATTAACTAACCTGCTCCCAGGGCCCCGGGTCAGTGCCTGGCTTCCGACCAGGTGCATGACGGGATAGAATTAACCCATTCTTGCCTGGCCCCGCCACGCCATCTCCCCCAGGGACAATTAACCCCGTCCTGCCCTTGCGGGAGCCTGACCCCCCTCCTGCCCCCGCAGCCTTCCCGGAAGCCTCCAGCGTGACGCCCGCCCGGCTGGACCAGCTGCTCGTCTCCGAGGTGACCCCCACCTCCCTGCGGCTGCGCTGGGACGCGCCCGAGGGCGACTTCGACACCTTCCTCATCCGGTACCGGGCCGCGGACCGGGGGCCTGGGCTGGGGCCGGCGCCCACCCAGGAGGTGCCAGTGCCGGGGGCCCAGCGTTCGTCTGTGCTGCGGGGGCTGCGGCCCGACACCGAATACGGCCTGGCGGTGTACGGCCTGCGGCAGGGCGAGGAGACGGCCAACGTCCACGGGGCCGCGCGGACCAGCAGCCTCGGTACGGCCCCCGCTGGGCTGGGCGGGGCCCACTGGGGCACAGAGCCCGGCTGACCCCCTCGTCCCTGCAGCCCAGCGCCCCACTGCCCCCAGCCTGTCCCCACGTCCCAGCGCCCCCTGCTGCCCCCTTGTCCCCGCAGCCCAGCGCCCCCACTGCCCCCAGCCTGTCCCCGCAGCCCAGCGCCCCCTGCTGCCCCCTTGTCCCCGCGTCCCAGTGCCCCCTGCTGCCCCCAGCCTGCCCCGTCGTCCCAGCGCCCCCTGCTGCCCCCTTGTCCCCGCAGCCCAGCGCCCCACTGCCCCAGCCTGTCCCCACGTCCCAGCGCCCCCTGCTGCCCCCTTGTCCCCGCAGCCCAGCGCCCAGCCTGTCCCCGCGTCCCAGCGCCCCCTGCTGCCCCCAGCCTGTCCCCGCAGCCCAGCGCCCAGCCTGTCCCCGCGTCCCAGCGCCCCCTGCTGCCCCCCAGCCTGTCCCCGCGTCCCAATGCCCCCTGCTGCCCCCTTGTCCCCGCAGCCCAGCGCCCCCACTGCCCCCAGCCTGTCCCCTCGTCCCAGTGCCCCCTGCTGCCCCCTTGTCCCCGCATCCCAGCGCCCCCTGCTGCCCCCAGCCTGTCCCCTCGTCCCAGTGCCCCCTGCTGCCCCCTTGTCCCCGCATCCCAGCGTCCCCTGCTGCCCCCAGCCTGTCCCCTCGTCCCAGTGCCCCCTGCTGCCCCCTGTGACGGAGCAGGGAGCAGGGCAGATTTGACCTGGGAATGTTGCAGGGGGGTTGCAGTGGGGATGTGGGACTTCCCTTGAAGGGAGCTACCTGAGCTGTAACCTGAGCCAGGAACGGGGGTGGGGAGAATTAACACCTTCTGCCCGGGAGACTGAACAAAGGAGAGGAGCAGCGGGAGGGGCTGGGAGTTTAGTTTCGGTTGGGGCTGGGTGGTGCAACGCAGGGAACCCCAAGCTGGGGTCTAAGCTCCCTGAACCTCCCAGAGGGACCTAATTGAGAGGGGGGGTCTGGTCGTACCTACACGCTCTGCTTGAGACTGTGTTCCTGTCCTTGAATAAACCTTCTGCTTTACTGGCTGGCTGAGAGTCGCAGTGAATCTCGGGAAGAGGGGTGCAGGGCCCTAACTCCCCCCCAATCCGCAACAACTGGTGGCAGCGGTGGGATCTACTGCACCCCGTGGACGGCGCTTCCTGCAGTAAGTGACTGGGGAGCAGTAAAACGAAGGGGGATTGACGGGGACCAGGCCTGCTGAAGAGTGGGAGAGAGACGGTTATTACCCCTGGGAGTGTGTGACCAGCGAGAAGGACTTTTGCAGTAACAGGGTCCCCCGGGGGGATCGCAGCGAGTGGTCCCAGGGGCGGAGGAGTCTGCAGCTCGACCCTGGCAGAGAGGTGGTGACCTCGAGAAAGGCTGGCACACTAGGGGTCCCCCTGGGAACTGTGGGGAGCTGTGAGCACACAGGCCGGTGAGTGGCCAGCAGGAAGATGTACGCCAAGCGGCTTAAGAGCGACCTGGTGGAGCTGTGCAAGCAGAGGCGGCTGCGCATTGGGAGGCTCACCAAAGAACAGCTCATTGCCCAGCTGGAGGAGGGAGATCGCGCGAATGAACTGATCCCTGTGTCTCAGGGAAGCAGCCTGGCAAATGCAGCGCAGGCACCAGTGTCTGTCCCAGCTGGGAGTGGTCAGCCGGCTGCTGAGGGCTTCCCGAGACCCCTCCTTCCTATGCCTAGGGGAAGGGTGGGGAGGAGCCCAGCAGATACCGAAGGCGCCGTGACCCCCCCGGCCAGCAGGGGGTCCCCCCGGCGAAGCTCGCCGGCCAGCAGAGGAGCCCCCCGGCGACGTTCGGCATCCGGGGAGCGGAATTGGCTGGAATGGGAGAAAGAGCTAAAACTGAGGGAGCTGGAGGATCGTGAACAACAGAGACAGCATGAAGAGAGACAGCATCAGCGTGAAGAGAGACAGAGACAGCATGAACGGGAGGAGAATGAGAGACAGCATCAGCGTGAACGGGAGGAGAAAGAGAGACAGCATCAGCGCGAACGGGAGGAGAATGAGAGACAAAGACAGCATGAACTGGAACTGGCGAGACTGAGGGGCAGCGAACCCCCGGCTGCGGTGAGTGAGGGGGGACCCAGGACTGCACGGAGCTTTGATAAGTGCATCATGGCCCCATACAAGGAGGGGGAGGACATGGATGACTTCCTGGAGGCCTTTGAGACGGCCTGCGAGCTGCACCGGGTGGATCCCGCGGACAGACTCCGGGTCCTTACCCCCTTACTGGACCCCAAATCCGTGGCATTGTACCGCCAACTGGGAGAGGCAGAGAAAGGGGACTACGAACTATTCAAAAAGGCCCTGCTACGAGAGTTTGGGCTGACTCCTGAGATGTACCGGGAAAGGTTCCGGGGTCAAGATAAAACCCCTGAGATCTCATATCTGCAACTAGCCGTCCGCATGGAAAGATACGCCAGCAAGTGGGCTGGTGGGGCCCAGACGAAGGAGGACCTGATTAAACTGCTGGTACTGGAGCAACTGTATGAGCGGTGCCCATCCGACCTGAGGCTGTGGTTGGTGGACAGAAAGCCAGAGAACCCGCGACACGCCGGGCAGCTGGCTGATGAGTTTGTAAAGAGCCGGTCAGGGGGTGGCAGGGAGGAGCCCCAAAGGAACAGGCCCGCCGCGATGCAGAGAGAGAGTCACCCTGGGACCTCCCAAAGGGGGAATATGGGGAATCCCCTCCCACGGGGAAGGCCCAGCATCAGGGACAACCGACCGGCTCGAGGGGACCCACGGGACCTGAGCTGCTATTACTGCGGCCGAAGAGGCCACGTTCGGGCCCAGTGCCCCAAGCTCAAGGACAGACTGAGCAGACCGAACCCGCACCGGGTTAACTTGGTAGAGGCCCAGACGGGCGAGGGGCAGGCTTCCCATGCAAGAGGGGCTGGCAGCTTATCAACTGCTCAAGAGAGAGAAGGGCCCCCGGCCAGCTTCTCTGGGGGGCCAGATGCTCCGGATTCAAAGTTCTCCGTTTACAGGGTTGGCGCGGGGCTGTCCCTGCGGAGCGAGTGCCTTGTTCCCCTGGAGGTGGATGGGAAGAAAGTTTATGGATACTGGGACACGGGCGCAGAGGTGACACTGGCCCGGCCCGAGGTGGTGGCCCCAGATCGGGTGGTGCCCAACACCTTCCTGACCCTGACCGGGGTGGGCGGGACCCCATTCAAGGTTCCCGTAGCGAGGGTACACCTGAAATGGGGGGCCAAGGAGGGCCCCAAGGACGTGGGAGTGCACCACCATTTGCCCACTGAGGTGTTGATGGGGGGGGACCTAGAGGACTGGCCAAGCAGCCCCCAGACCGCCTTAGTCGTGACCCGTAGCCAGAGCCGGCGAGGGGCACTACGCCCTGACCTTGGGAAGGATGTCCCACCGGAGGCACCGAACCCTTCCCGGGTGGGGAGGGAACACCCAACTACAGGCCGCGGGGTGGCTGGGGCTTCCGACCCAGCCGACGAGAGGGAGCAGGTCCCCATCCCTTCCTCAGCCGCCGAGTTCCAGGCCGAGTTGCAGAAGGACCCCTCCCTGCGGAAGCTAAGGGGCCTGGCTGACCTCAGTGTGGGACAGACCATGAGGAGAGGATGCAAGGAGAGGTTCCTGTGGGAGAAGGGGTTCCTCTACCGAGAGTGGGCTCCCCCGGGGGAAGTGGAGTCGTGGGGGATCAGGAGGCAGCTGGTGGTTCCCCAGAAGTTTCGCCACAAGCTACTGTACCTGGCCCATGACATCCCTCTCGCAGGGCACCAGGGGATCCGGCGCACCAGGCAGAGGCTGCTACAGAACTTTTACTGGCCCGGGGTCTTCACCAACGTCCGGCAGTACTGCCGATCCTGTGACCCCTGCCAGAGGGTGGGGAAGGCCCGGGACAAGGGGAAGGCAGCATTGAGACCTTTGCCCATCATAGAGGAGCCTTTCCAGAAGGTGGCCATGGACATAGTGGGACCTCTCAGCAAGACGACCCGGTCTGGGAAGAAATACATCCTGGTGGTGGTAGATTTCGCCACCCGCTACCCCGAGGCAGTGCCCTTATCGTCCATTGAAGCAGACACTGTGGCGGATGCGCTGCTGACCATTTTCAGCCGAGTGGGGTTCCCCAAGGAAGTCTTGACGGACCAAGGGTCCAACTTCATGTCGGCCCTACTCCGGTGCTTGTGGGAGAGATGTGGGGTCCGGCACAACTGGGCCTCAGCATATCACCCCCAATCCAACGGGCTGGTGGAGAGGTTCAATGGGACGCTAAAAATGATGCTGAAAACATTTATGAATCAGCACCCGCAGGACTGGGACAAGTACTTACCTCACCTGCTGTTTGCGTACAGGGAGGTACCCCAGGAGTCTACCGGGTTTTCGCCTTTCGAACTGCTATATGGAAGGCGGGTAAGGGGGCCCCTTGACCTGATGAGAGACGAATGGGAGGGGAAGGCCACTCCTGACGGAGAGTCGGTGGTGGAGTATGTCCTGACCTTCCGGGAACGACTTGCCGAGCTCATGGGCCTGGCCAGGGAGAATCTGGCCAGAGCCCAGAGGAAGCAGAAGGTCTGGTATGACCGCACAGCACGGGCCCGCGCCTTCGCCACTGGGGATCAGGTGATGGTCCTCATCCCCGTGAGGAAAAACAAACTCCAGGCCGCCTGGGAAGGGCCCTTCAAGGTTGTCAAGCAACTAAACGAGGTAAACTATGTGGTGGAGCTGTCGAACCGGGCACACCACCACCGGGTGTACCATGTGAATATGATGAAGCCATATTATGACAGGGGGAATATGGTGTTGGCCGTGTGTGGACAGTGGGAGGGGCAGGGAGATGACCCTTTAGTAGATCTATTCCCTGGGACAAGAGTTGGCTTCCCCCTGGAAGCAATTCCCCTCTCTGATCGGCTAACCCTTGCCCAGCGAGCTGAGATCGGAGGGGTGCTGCATCTGTACCAGCAGCTGTTTTCCAACCAGCCTGGACGCACTAATCTGACTGTCCACCGGGTGCAGACAGGATCGCACCCGCCTATAAAATGCTCCCCCTTCCGAGCCACAGGGAAAACTGCTCAGGACCTGGAAAGAGAGGTCAATGACATGCTGGCTTTGGGGGTGATCCAGCCGTCTTCCAGCCCTTGGGCCTCGCCGGTAGTGCTGGTCCCCAAAAAGGACGGGTCGATCCGGTTCTGTGTGGACTATCGGAAGCTCAATGCCATCACTGTAGCCGATGCCTACCCCATGCCCAGGCCGGACGAGCTCCTAGACAAGCTGGGAGGTGCTCGGTACCTTACCACCATGGATCTTACAAAGGGCTATTGGCAAGTGCCGCTGGATGCAGATGCCAGGCTGAAATCGGCCTTTGTCACCCCTCTGGGGCTCTATGAGTTCCTGACCCTGCCCTTCGGCCTCAAGGGAGCGCCGGCCACCTTCCAGCGCCTGGTGGATCAGCTACTGAGGGGGATGGAGAGTTTTGCCGTGGCGTATATCGATGACATCTGTGTCTTTAGCCAGACCTGGGAGGACCACATATCCCAGGTTAGACAAGTGCTGGACCGACTCCAGAAGGCTGGGCTGACCGTAAAACCGGAGAAGTGCAAGGTGGGGATGGCTGAGGTATCCTACCTAGGCCACCGGGTGGGAAGCGGCTGCCTAAAGCCGGAACCAGCCAAAGTGGAGGTGATCAGAGACTGGCCCGCTCCTCAAACCAAAAAGCAGGTCCAAGCCTTTATTGGGATGGCAGGGTACTATCGGAGGTTCGTGCCCCACTTTAGCGCCATAGCCGCCCCCATCACTGAGCTGTGCAAGAAGGGGAAGCCAGACAAAGTGGTCTGGACCGAGGAGTGCCAGGAGGCTCTCCGGGCGCTGAAGGAGGCTCTGGTCAGTGGCCCAGTTCTGGCAAACCCAGACTTTGACAAGCCCTTTATGGTGTTCACCGACGCCTCAGACACAGGACTGGGGGCGGTGTTAATGCAGGAGGATGAAAAGGGGGAGAGACACCCCATCGTGTACCTGAGCAAGAAGTTACTACCCCGGGAGCAGAACTACGCGGCCATCGAGAAGGAATGCCTGGCCATGGTGTGGGCCCTCAAGAAACTAGAGCCATATCTCTTTGGGCGTCACTTCACCGTGCACACCGACCACTCTCCCCTGACCTGGCTGCACCAGATGAAAGGAGCCAACGCCAAGCTCCTGAGATGGAGCCTGCTCCTGCAGGATTATGACATGGACGTGGTCCATGTGAAGGGACGTGACAACCTGATAGCGGACGCGTTGTCCCGGAGAGGGAGCCCTGAACTTCCCCAGGTCACTGGTCAGAGTGACCCCGCTCAGTTCAGTCTCGAAGGGGGGAGAGATGTGACGGAGCAGGGAGCAGGGCAGATTTGACCTGGGAATGTTGCAGGGGGGTTGCAGTGGGGATGTGGGACTTCCCTTGAAGGGAGCTACCTGAGCTGTAACCTGAGCCAGGAACGGGGGTGGGGAGAATTAACACCTTCTGCCCGGGAGACTGAACAAAGGAGAGGAGCAGCGGGAGGGGCTGGGAGTTTAGTTTCGGTTGGGGCTGGGTGGTGCAACGCAGGGAACCCCAAGCTGGGGTCTAAGCTCCCTGAACCTCCCAGAGGGACCTAATTGAGAGGGGGGGTCTGGTCGTACCTACACGCTCTGCTTGAGACTGTGTTCCTGTCCTTGAATAAACCTTCTGCTTTACTGGCTGGCTGAGAGTCGCAGTGAATCTCGGGAAGAGGGGTGCAGGGCCCTAACTCCCCCCCAATCCGCAACACCCCCTTGTCCCCGCATCCCAGCGTCCGCTGCTGCCCCCAGCCTGTCCCCGCGTCCCAGCGTCCGCTGCTGCCCCCTTGTCCCCGCAGCCCAGCGCCCCCTGCTGCCCCCAGCCTGTCCCCGCATCCCAGCGCCCCCTGCTGCCCCCTTGTCCCCGCAGCCCAGCGCCCCCACTGCCCCCAGCCTGTCGCCGCGTCCCAGCGCCCCCACTGCCCCCAGCCTGTCCCCGCGTCCCAGCGCCCAGCCTGTCCCCGCGTCCCAGTGCCCCCTGCTGCCCCCAGCCTGTCCCCGCAGCCCAGCGCCCCACTGCCCCCAGCCTGTCCCCACGTCCCAGCGCCCCCTGCTGCCCCCTTGTCCCCGCAGCCCAGCGCCCCACTGCCCCCAGCCTGTCCCCACGTCCCAGCGCCCCCTGCTGCCCCCTTGTCCCCGCAGCCCAGCGCCCCCACTGCCCCCAGCCTGTCCCCGCATCCCAGCGCCCCCTGCTGCCCCCTTGTCCCCACAGCCCAGCGCCCCCACTGCCCCCAGCCTGTCGCCGCGTCCCAGCGCCCAGCCTGTCCCCGCGTCCCAGTGCCCCCACTGCCCCCAGCCTGTCCCCGCGTCCCAGTGCCCCCACTGCCCCCAGCCTGTCCCCGCGTCCCAGCGCCCCCTGCTGCCCCCAGCCTGTCCCCGCGTCCCAGCGCCCCCACTGCCCCCAGCCTGTCCCCGCGTCCCAGCGCCCCCACTGCCCCCAGCCTGTCCCCGCGTCCCAGCGCCCCCACTGCCCCCAGCCTGTCGCCGCGTCCCAGCGCCCAGCCTGTCCCCGCGTCCCAGTGCCCCCACTGCCCCCAGCCTGTCCCCGCGTCCCAGTGCCCCCACTGCCCCCAGCCTGTCCCCGCGTCCCAGCGCCCCCACTGCCCCCAGCCTGTCCCCGCATCCCAGCGCCCCCTGCTGCCCCCTCTCTGCGGCCCCGAGCCCGGCTGCCCCCGCATCCCAGCAGCCTAATGCCCCCTGCTGCCCCCAGCCTGTCCCCGCGTCCCAGCGCCCAGCCTGTCCCCGCGTCCCAGTGCCCCCTGCTGCCCCCAGCCTGTCCCCGCGTCCCAGCGCCCCCTGCTGCCCCCAGCCTGTCCCCGCGTCCCAGCGCCCCCTGCTGCCCCCTTGTCCCCGCAGCCCAGCGCCCCCTGCTGCCCCCAGCCTGTCCCCGCATCCCAGCGCCCCCTGCTGCCCCCAGCCTGTCCCCGCGTCCCAGCGCCCCCTGCTCCCCCAGCCTGTCCCCGCGTCCCAGCGCCCCCTGCTGCCCCCCAGCCTGTCCCCTCGTCCCAGCGCCCCCTGCTGCCCCCAGCCTGTCCCCGCGTCCCAGCGCCCCCTGCTGCCCCCAGCCTGTCCCCGCGTCCCAGCGCCCCCTGCTGCCCCCCAGCCTGTCCCCGCGTCCCAGCGCCCCCTGCTGCCCCCCAGCCTGTCCCCGCGTCCCAGCGCCCCCTGCTGCCCTCTTGTCCCCGCAGCCCAGCGCCCCCTGCTGCCCCCAGCCTGTCCCCGCGTCCCAGCGCCCCCTGCTGCCCCCCAGCCTGTCCCCGCGTCCCAGCGCCCCCTGCTGCCCCCTTGTCCCCGCAGCCCAGCGCCCCCTGCTGCCCCCTTGTCCCCGCAGCCCAGTGCCCCCTGCTGCCCCCAGCCTGTCCCCGCGTCCCAGCGCCCCCTGCTGCCCCCAGCCTGTCCCCGCGTCCCAGCGCCCCCTGCTGCCCTCTCTCTGCGGCCCCGAGCCCGGCTGCCCCCGCGTCTCAGCAGCCTAATGCCCCCGGCTGCCCCCAGCCTGTCCCCGCAGCCCAGCGCCCCATCCCTGGTGAGAGGGGCGGGGGGGGGGGGAATTGGGCAGCTGGGTGGGCCCAAGGCCTCTCCCAGGCCAGGAGGCCAGAGCTACAGAGCGGGGAGGGGGAAGGGACAGGACGGATGGAAGGATGGAGGGAGGGTCAGGCGGCTGGATGAATGCTGGGGGGGTGATGGGGTGCCTCGGTGGGTCTCAACCCCCCCCCCCCCCAGCTGAGGGGGGGACGGGGCTCCGCAGGCTGGTGCTGCCCCCCAGTGGCCACGCTGGGAAGGGCCCCCCGGCTGGCTCCGGCTGAGGGCCCATGGGTCCCCCTTGACCCCCATGTCTCCCCAGAGCTGGAGAGCCCCCGGGACCTGCGCTTCAGCGACGTCCGTGAGACCTCGGTGGGGGTGACCTGGGGGGCCCCGTCCACCCGCGTCGACCGCTACAAGGTGTCCTTCCAGCTGCGTCACGGGGGTAAGTGCCCCACAGCGCCCCCTGCTCCCCCCAATGCCCCAAACCAACCCCCCACAGCGCCTCTCGCTGCCCCCCACAGCACCTCAAACCGACCCCCACAGCGTCCCTCACTGGCCCCGCACAGCACCCCCTGCTGTCCCCCATCTGACCCCCCACAGCACCTCTCACTGTCCCCCACAGTGCCCCCTGCTCCCCCCAGTGCCCCAAACCGACCCCCCACAGTGCCTGCTGCTGCCCCCCACAGCGCCCCAAACCGACCCCCCACAGCGCCCCACGCTGGCCCCTGCAGCACTGTGGCCCCCCCCATAGCACCCCGCACTGAGCACCCAAAATGCCCCCTACAGACCCCCAGAGCCCCCCCCCCAGAACTGCCTGCAGAACAGCGCCCCCTACTGGCCCTGTGCCCTGGCCCCACCCCCTGCAGCACAGTTCCCCCGGCCCCACCCCTGACACGTGGCCCCGCCCCCAGCGCGTCCTGACCCACTGTCGCCCCAGGGGAGCCGCAGAGCACCATGGTCGAGGGCACCCGGCTGCAGACGACGCTCGAGGGGCTGATCCCCGGGGCCAGCTACGAGGTGAGCGTCATGGCCGTGCGGGGCTTCGAGGAGAGCGAGCCGCTGGTGGGCTACGTCACCACGGGTAAGGGCTGGATGCCTGGGTCCCCTCCCCTGTCTCGGGGCCACTGGCCGGATGCCTGGGTCCCCTCCCCTGCCCCGGGGCCTCCGGCCGGAAACCTGGGTCCCCTCACTTGCCCAGGGGCCACCAGCTGGATGCCTGGGTCCCCTCCCCTGCCCCAGGGCCACCGGCCGGAAACCTGGGTCCCCTCCCCTGCCCCGGGGCCAGCACCAGACGCCTGGGTCCCATCCCCTATCCCAGGGCCACCAGCCAGACACCTGGGTCCCTTGCCCGCCGCGGGTCCCCTCCCCTGCCCCAGCGCCAGCGCCGGACACCTGAGTCCCGTCCCTTCCCATGCAGGGCCAGTGCCACATCCTGCCACCGGGATCTCTGGGTCCTGTCCCCTTGCCACTCCCCTAGATGCCTGGATCCCCTCCCTTCCCCCCCCCGCCAGCTGGACGCCTGGGTCCCCTTCACGGGGGCTGCTCTCCCTGACGCGCTGCACTCTCTCCGCAGTCCCCGACGGCCCCTCGGACCTGCGCGCCGTCAACGTCGCCGACACCTCGGCCCTGCTGCGCTGGCGCCCGCCCCGGGCCCCCGTCCAGAGCTACGAGCTGAGCTACGGGCCCCCCCAGGGTGAGTGCGGGGGCAGAGCGTCACTCCCCTCCCCCGGCGGGTGGCTCCGCCCCTGGCACCCGGGTCCCTGGGGTCCTTCACCCGCCTGCCCTGGGTCCGGGCGGCCGGCACGGGTGTCTCCGGGGCGCTGGGCTGTCGGGTCCCTGCAGCCCGGTCCCCCATCGCCCGGCCCGGCTCCTTTGGGCTCCCCCCGGCACCCCCACAACCTCATCATCGCGGGAGGGCAGCTCAGCCCGGCCCCCCCTCACCCCAGCTCTCCCCCCAGGTCCCGCTGTGACGCTGCGGCTCCCCGGGGACCGGGCCGAACACCCCCTGTCCGGGCTGCGGCTCGACACCGAGTATCTGGTCAGCGTCCACGGGGTGACGGGGGGCAACCGCAGCTCCCCCGCCAGCGCCACTTTCACCACCGGTACGGGGGGCAGGGATAAGGGGGTGGGGGGAGGAGGGAGGTTGGGGGGGGAGGAAGGAGTGGGGGCAGCAGGAGGTGGGGGTCACGGGGAGGGGTGGGGGAAGCAGTGGAGGGAGGGGGGAGGAAGGAGTGGGGGCGGCAGGGGGAGGGGGGTCACGGAGGGGTGGGGGAAGCAGTGGGGGAGGGGGGAGGAAGGAGTGGGGGCAGCAGGAGGTGGGGGTCACGGGGAGGGGTGGGGGAAGCAGTGGAGGGAGGGGGGAGGAAGGAGTGGGGGCGGCAGGGGGAGGGGGGTCACGGAGGGGTGGGGGAAGCAGTGGGGGAGGGGGGAGGAAGGAGTGGGGGCAGCAGGAGGTGGGGGTCACGGGGAGGGGTGGGGGAAGCAGTGGAGGGAGGGGGAGGAAGGAGTGGGGGCGGCAGGGGGAGGGGGTCACGGGGAGGGGTTGGGGAAGTAGTGGAGGAGGAAGGAGTGGGGGGCGGCAGGGGGAGGGGTTGGGGAAGCAGTGGAGGAGGAAGGAGTGGGGGGCAGCAGGGGGAGGGGGGTCACAGGGAGGGTTGGGGAAGCAGAGGGGGGAGGGAGAGGGAGCGACGGGGGGAGGGGAATGGGGCAGGGGGGAGGTCAGGGGGGGTCTCTGTTTCACTCTCCCCTCCCCCAGGGCTGGACGCCCCCCGGGACCTGCAAGCCACCGAGGTGACCCCCCGCAGCGCCCGGCTCTCCTGGACTCCCCCCCGCGTCCCCCCCGCCGGCTACCTGCTGAGCTACGAGACGCCTGCCGGCCAAACGCAGGTACCGGGGACCCCCCAGACCCCCCTCGTATCCTCCTGCCCAGCCCTGCTCCCCCCAACCCCACCTCCAGCCCCTACATCCCCCTGTCCCAGACCTCCATCCCCCATCCCCCCAGCCCCTCCCCCGTATCCTCCTGCCCAGCCCCCCCAGCCCTGCTCCCCCCAACCCCACCTCCAGCCCCTACATCCCCCTGTCCCAGACCCCCAGCCCCCATTACATCTCCCCCAGCCCCCCAGCCCCCCCCGTATCCTCCTGCCCAGCCCCCCAGCCCTGCTCCCCACAACCCCGCCCCCAGCCCCTACATCCCCCCACCCCCTACACCCCCCAGCCCCCATTACAACATCTCCCCCATCCCCCCAGCCTCTCCCCCATATCCTCCTGCCCAGCCCCCCCTCAGCCCTGCTCCCCCCAACCCCACCCCCGCCCCCAGCCGCTACATCCCCCCACCCCCTACACCCCCCAGCCCCCATTACAACACCTCCCCCTCCCACCCCACCTACTCAGCCCCCCCAATGCCCCTCCTCACTCTTTGCCCTCCCCCCCGCTCCCGCCACATCCCCGTCTGTGGAGCCAGAAGTCCCCCCCCCAGACTCCTCCCACAGCCCCATGGCTGCTCCCTGCCCCCCCCCCCCACTCACTCCCTCTCCCCCCAGGAGATCCCCCTGGGCTCGGACGCCGCCTCCCACCAGCTGAGTAACCTGACTCCGTCCAGCCGCTACCAGGTCCGGGTGCAGGCGATCCGGGGGGGCCGCCCCAGCACCCCCATCGCCACCTCCTTCAACACCGGTGAGCCGCAGGACGCCGGGGTTCTAGCCTGGCTCGGGGGGGCTGGGAGCCAGGACTCCTGGGCTCTCCCCAGCTCTGGGAGGGGAGTGGGGGCTGCTGGGTTAGAGCAGGGGGGCAGGGAGCCAGGACTCCTGGGTTCTCTCCTGGCTCTGGGAGGGGAGTGGGGGCTGGTGGGTTAGAGCAGGGGAGGCTGGGAGCCAGGACTCCTGGGTTCTCTCCCCGGCTCTGGGAGACGAGTGGGGGCTGGTGGGTTAGAGCAGGGGGGGCTGGGAGCCAGAACTCCTGGGTTCTCTCCCCAGCTCTGAGAGGGGAGGGGGGGCTGGTGGTTGGAGCGGGGGGCGGGGGCTGGGAGCCAGGACTCCTGGGCTCTCTCCTGGCTCGGGGAGGGGAGGGGGGGCTCGTGGTTGGAGGGGGTGGGGCTGGGATCCCGGACTCCTGGGTTCCATGCCCTCCTCTCCTCTCCTGGCAGTCTGGCTGACCTACCCCTTCCCCCGGGACTGCGCGGAGGAGCAGCTGAACGGGCCGGGCCCCTCCCGCGAGGTGACCATCTACCTGGGGGGCGACAGGCAGCGCCCCCTGCAGGTGTACTGCGACATGGAGACCGACGGGGGCGGCTGGCTGGTGAGTGTGGGGCTGGGGCTGGGGCTGGGGCAGGGCAGGGGGGGAACCTGCCCCAGGGGGCAGCGGGGCGCGGGGGGGCAGCGGGGCCGGGCAGGGCGGGGGGGGGAACCTGCCCCAGGGGGCAGCGGGGCGCGGGGGGGCAGCGCGGCCGGGCAGGGCGGGGGGGGGGGGACCTGCCCCAGGGGGCAGCGGGCGCGGGGGGGGCCGAGGGTCTGTCTCTGACCCCCCCCCCAACTCCCCCAGGTCTTCCAGCGTCGCATGAACGGCAAGACGGATTTCTGGCGCGACTGGCAGGACTACGCCCAGGGCTTCGGGAACCGGTCCCAGGAGTTCTGGCTGGGTGAGTGAGAGAACCCAGGCGTCCTGGGCGGCCCTGCCATCCCCAGACCCCCTCCCCCTGCAGAGCCAGGGAGAGAACCCAGGAGTCCTGGCTCCCAGCCCCCCCTGCTCTGACCCACCAGCCCCCTCCCCTCCCAGAGCTGGGGAGAGAACCCAGGAGTCCTGGCTACCAGCCCCCCCTGCTCTGACCCACCAGCCCACTCCCCTCCCAGAGCCAGGGAGAGAAGCCAGGAGTCCTGGCTTCCAGCCCCCCCCCCCCCCCCGCTCTTACCACTAGCCCCCACTCCCCTCCCAGAGCCGGGAGAGAACCCAGGAGTCCTGGCTCCCAGTTCCCCCTGCTCTAACCCACCAACCCCCACTCCCCTCCCCGAGCTGGGAAAGAACCCAAGAGTCCGGGCTGTCCCCCCCACCCCCTCCCCTGGCGGAGCAGGGAGAGAACCCAGGCGTCCCGGGCTGCCCTGCGATCCCCCAGCCCCCGCTCCCCCGCAGAGCTGGGGAAGAACCCAGGAGTCCGGGCTGCCCCCTGGCAGAGCGTGGAGAGAACCCAGGCGTCCTGCCCCCAGGTAACGACGCCCTGCACCAGCTGACGGCGGCGGGGGAGCAGGAGCTGCGGGTGGATCTCCGGGCCGGCGCAGAGGCCGTGTTCGCCCAGTACCAGCGGTTCCGGGTGGACCCCCCCAGCGAGTATTACCGCCTGCATCTCGGCAGCTACCGCGGCACGGCCGGTGAGGGGCGCAGGGCGGCCGGGGGGGGGGGGCAGGGAGAGAGCCACTGGGGGCAGACGGAGAGCGAAAGGGAGGTGGGGGTGGAGATGAGGGTGCTGGCTGGGGGGCAGAGGACGAGGGGCTGTGGGGGCCACAGGGGGATGGATAGGGGACAGCGGGGGGCTGCTATGTCAGGGGGTTCATGTCCCGGGGATGGGTGGGGTCTGGGGGCACAGTGGGGAGTTGCTATGTTTGGGGGGTTCAGTGGATGGGGTGTCTGTGTCCTGGGGGGGATGGGGGAGGGGTGCTGTCCCCCCCATGCCCCCCTAACCCCCAGTCCCCCCCAGGCGACGCGCTGAGCTACCACTCGGGCAGCGTCTTCTCGACGAGGGACCGGGACCCGAACCGGTTGCTGATCCCTTGCGCGGTGTCCTACCGCGGGGCCTGGTGGTACCACAACTGCCACTACGCCAACCTCAACGGGTTGTACGGCAGCCGCCGGGACCACCAGGTACGGCCCGCCCGGACGCCTGGGTTCTCTCCCGGATTGGGGGGGGGGGCAGGACGCCTGGGTTCTCTCCCGGCTGGGGGGAGGGCAGGACGCCTGGGTTCTCTCCCGGCTGGGGGCGGGGGGCAGGATGCCTGGGTTCTCTCCCGGCTGGGGGGGGGGGGAGCAGGACGCCTGGGTTCTCTCCCAGCTGGGGAGGGAGCAGGATGCCTGGGTTCTCTCCCAGCTTGGGGGGGGAGCAGGATGCCTGGGTTTTCTCCCAGGTCGGGGGGGGACGCAGGACGCCTGGGTTCTCTCCCAGCTGGGGAGGGGAGCAGGATGCCTGGGTTTTCTCCCAGGTCGGGGGGGGGGGGCAGGATGCCTGGGTTCTCTCCGGCTGGGGAGGGGGCAGGACGCCTGGGTTCTCTCCCAGCTGGGGGGGGGGGGGCAGAACGCCTGGGTTCTCTCCCGGCTGGGGGGAAGGCAGGACGCCTGGGTTCTCTCCCAGCTGGGGGGGGGGGGGGAGCAGGATGCCTGGGTTCTCTCCCGGCTGGGGAGGGAGCAGGATGCCTGGGTTCTCTCCCAGCTGGGGGGGGGGGGAGCAGGATGCCTGGGTTCTCTCCCGGGTCTGGGGGCAGGGGGCCCTGGTGGGGAAAGCAGGGGGGGGGGGACTGGGAGCCAGGACTCCTGGGTTGGCCCATCCCCGGGGAGGAAATTAACTCCTTCCCATCCAGCAAATCCAAGGCAGTGGGAAACTGAGTCTCTGATTGCGCCTAGCACTATTACAGAAGTTGCTG